>NC_054869.1:0-274443 GCF_018320785.1 Cheilinus undulatus | reverse complement strand
ATCTGAGTCAAACATGCTCCTCACGTGAGAGGTGTTTCATGATTCCTCCACCACCTAAGGAGAAGTTAGCGTCTTAGCATGGAGGAAACAGATTTCACAATGAAAGCCACATTTCTATAATTTTATCCTGTAACATGACCACAAACAGGAACCAAAAATACTTCCTGTTTCCGACACCGTCAAAATTCTCAGAAGCACCACAGGAAAAGTCTGAGGTCATAAAATATGTAGGCAGAGCTCTGAGATGGCGATCTGACCATCATCTTCACACTCTACACCCATAACCATCACGCTCTACACCTGTCACCATCACACTCTACACCCATGACCATCACACTCTACACCCATTACCATCACACTCTACACCCATTACCATCACACTCTACACCCATTACCATCACACTCTACACCTGTCACCATCACACTCTACACCCATGACCATCACACTCTACACCTGTCACCATCACACTCTACACCCATGACCATCACACTCTACACCTGTCATCATCACACTCTACACCCATTACCATCACACTCTACACCCATTACCATCACACTCTACACCTGTCATCATCACACTCTACACCCATTACCATCACGCTCTACACCCATTACCATCACACTCTACACCTGTCATCATCACACTCTACACCCATTACCATCACACTCTACACCTGTCATCATCACACTCTACACCCATCACCATCACACTCTACACCCATTACCATCACGCTCTACACCCATTACCATCACACTCTATACCCATGGCCATCACACTCTACACCAGTCACCATCACACTCTACACCCATTACCATCACACTCTACACCAGTCACCATCACACTCTACACCCATGGCCATCACGCTCTACACCCATTACCATCACACTCTACACCTGTCATCATCACACTCTACACCCATTACCATCACACTCTACACCCATTACCATCACACTCTACACCTGTCACCATCACACTCTACACCCATGACCATCACACTCTACACCCATGACCATCACACTCTACACCCATGACCATCACACTCTACACCTGTCATCATCACACTCTACACCCATTACCATCACACTCTACACCCATTACCATCACACTCTACACCCATGACCATCACACTCTACACCTTTCAACATCACACTCTACACCCATTACCATCACACTCTACACCCATTACCATCACACTCTACACCCATTACCATCACACTCTACACCAGTCATCATCACACTCTACACCCATTACCAACAAACTCTACACCCATAACCATACAACTCTACACCCATTACCATCACACTCTACACCTGTCACCATCACACTCTACACCCATGACCATCCCACTCTACACCTGTCATCATCACACTCTACACCCATTACCATCACACTCTACACCCATTACCATCACACTCTACACCAGTCACCATCACACTCTACACCCATGACCATCACACTCTACACCTGTCATCATCACACTCTACACCCATTACCATCACACTCTACACCCATTACCATCACACTCTACACCAGTCACCATCACACTCTACACCCATGACCATCACATTCTACACCTGTCATCATCACACTCTACACCCATTACCATCACACTCTACACCCATTACCATCACACTCTACACCTGTCACCATCACACTCTACACCCATGACCATCCCACTCTACACCTGTCATCATCACACTCTACACCCATTACCATCACACTCTACACCCATTACCATCACACTCTACACCAGTCACCATCACACTCTACACCCATGACCATCACACTCTACACCTGTCATCATCACACTCTACACCCATTACCATCACACTCTACACCCATTACCATCACACTCTACACCTGTCACCATCACACTCTACACCCATGACCATCACACTCTACACCAGTCACCATCACACTCTACACCCATGGCCATCACACTCTACACCAGTCACCATCACACTCTACACCCATTACCATCACACTCTACACCCATTACCATCACACTCTACACCAGTCACCATCACACTCTACACCCATTACCATCACACTCTACACCTGTCATCATCACACTCTACACCCATTACCATCACACTCTACACCTGTCATCATCACACTCTACACCCATCACCATCACACTCTACACCCATTACCATCACGCTCTACACCCATTACCATCACACTCTATACCCATGGCCATCACACTCTACACCAGTCACCATCACACTCTACACCCATTACCATCACACTCTACACCAGTCACCATCACACTCTACACCCATGGCCATCACGCTCTACACCCATTACCATCACACTCTACACCTGTCATCATCACACTCTACACCCATTACCATCACACTCTACACCCATTACCATCACACTCTACACCTGTCACCATCACACTCTACACCCATGACCATCACACTCTACACCCATTACCATCACACTCTACACCCATGACCATCACACTCTACACCTGTCATCATCACACTCTACACCCATTACCATCACACTCTACACCCATTACCATCACACTCTACACCCATGACCATCACACTCTACACCTGTCATCATCACACTCTACACCCATTACCATCACACTCTACACCCATTACCATCACACTCTACACCCATTACCATCACACTCTACACCTGTCATCATCACACTCTACACCCATTACCATCACACTCTACACCCATTACCATCACACTCTACACCTGTCACCATCACACTCTACACCCATGACCATCCCACTCTACACCTGTCATCATCACACTCTACACCCATTACCATCACACTCTACACCCATTACCATCACACTCTACACCAGTCACCATCACACTCTACACCCATGACCATCACACTCTACACCTGTCATCATCACACTCTACACCCATTACCATCACACTCTACACCCATTACCATCACACTCTACACCTGTCACCATCACACTCTACACCCATGACCATCACATTCTACACCTGTCATCATCACACTCTACACCCATTACCATCACACTCTACACCCATTACCATCACACTCTACACCAGTCACCATCACACTCTACACCCATGACCATCACATTCTACACCTGTCATCATCACACTCTACACCCATTACCATCACACTCTACACCCATTACCATCACACTCTACACCTGTCACCATCACACTCTACACCCATGACCATCACACTCTACACCTGTCATCATCACACTCTACACCCATTACCATCACACTCTACACCCATTACCATCACACTCTACACCTGTCACCATCACACTCTACACCCATGACCATCCCACTCTACACCTGTCATCATCACACTCTACACCCATTAACATAACACTCTCCACCCTTTACCATCACACTCTACACCAGTAAACATCACACTAGACACCCATGACCATCACACTCTACACCTGTCATCATCACACTCTACACCCATTACCATCACACTCTACACCCATTACCATCACACTCTACACCTGTCACCATCACACTCTACACCCATGACCATCACACTCTACACCAGTCACCATCACACTCTACACCCATGGCCATCACACTCTACACCAGTCACCATCACACTCTACACCCATTACCATCACACTCTACACCCATTACCATCACACTCTACACCAGTCACCATCACACTCTACACCCATGGCCATCACACTCTACACCCATTACCATCACACTCTACACCCATTACCATCACACTCTACACCAGTCACCATCACACTCTACACCCATGGCCATCACACTCTACACCAGTCACCATCACACTCTACACCCATTACCATCACACTCTACACCCATTACCATCACACTCTACACCAGTCACCATCACACTCTACACCCATGGCCATCACACTCTACACCAGTCACCATCACACTCTACACCCATTACCATCACACTCTACACCAGTCACCATCACACTCTACACCCATGGCCATCACACTCTACACCTGTCACCATCACACTCTACACCCATTACCATCACACTCTACACCTGTCACCATCACACTCTACACCCATTACCATCACACTCTACACCTGTCACCATCACACTCTACACCCATTACCATCACACTCTACACCCATTACCATCACACTCTACACCCATTACCATCACACTCTACACCCATGACCATCACACTCTACACCTGTCATCATCACACTCTACACCCATTACCATCACACTCTACACCTGTCACCATCACACTCTACACCCATTACCATCACACTCTACACCTGTCACCATCACACTCTACACCCATGACCATCACACTCTACACCCATTACCATCACGCTCTACACCTGTCACCATCACACTCTACACCCATTACCATCACACTCTACACCTGTCACCATCACGCTCTACACCCATTACCATCACGCTCTACACCTGTCACCATCACACTCTACACCCATTACCATCACGCTCTACACCTGTCACCATCACGCTCTACGCCAGTCATCATCACGCTCTACACCAGTCATCATCACGCTCTACATCTGTCATCATCACGTTCTACGCCCGTCACCATCACGCTCTACACCAGTCATCATCACGCTCTACATCTGTCACCATCACGCTCTACACCCGTCACCATCACACTCTACACCTGTCACCATCACACTCTACACCTGTCATCATCACGCTCTACACCAGTCATCATCACGCTCTACATCTGTCACCATCACGCTCTACACCCGTCACCATCACGCTCTACACCAGTCATCATCACGCTCTACATCTGTCACCATTACGCTCTACATCTGTCACCATCACGCTCTACACCCGTCACCATCACGCTCTACACCCGTCACCATCACGCTCTACACCTGTCACCATCACGCTCTACATCTGTCACCATTACGCTCTACATCTGTCACCATCACGCTCTACACCCGTCACCATCACGCTCTACACCCATGACCATCACACTCTACACCCGTCACCATTACGCTCTACATCTGTCACCATCACGCTCTACACCTGTCACCATCACGCTCTACATCTGTCACCATTACGCTCTACATCTGTCACCATCACGCTCTACATCTGTCACCATCACGCTCTACACCAGTCATCATCACGCTCTACATCTGTCACCATCACGCTCTACACCCGTCACCATCACACTCTACACCCGTCACCATCACGCTCTATACCCGTCACCATCACGCTCTACACCAGTCATCATCACACTCTACACCTGTCACCATCACGCTCTACACCAGTCACCATCACACTCTACACCAGTCACCATCACACTCTACACCTGTCACCATCACACTCTACACCCATCACCATCACACTCTACACCAGTCACCATCACGCTCTACATCTGTCACCATCACGCTCTACACCCGTCACCATCACGCTCTACACCTGTCACCATCACGCTCTACATCTGTCACCATCACCCTCTACACCCGTCACCATCACGCTCTACACCTGTCACCATCACACTCTACACCTGTCACCATCACACTCTACACCCATTACCATCACACTCTACACCCATTACCATCACACTCTACACCCGTCACCATCACGCTCTACACCTGTCACCATCACGCTCTACATCTGTCACCATCACGCTCTACATCTGTCACCATCACACTCTACACCCATTACCATCACACTCTACACCCATTACCATCACACTCTACACCCATTACCATCACACTCTACACCCGTCACCATCACGCTCTACACCTGCCACCATCACGCTCTACATCTGTCACCATCACGCTCTACATCTGTCACCATCACGCTCTACATCTGTCACCATCACGCTCTACACCCATTACCATCACACTCTACACCCATTACCATCACGCTCTACACCCGTCACCATCACGCTCTACACCTGCCACCATCACGCTCTACATCTGTCACCATCACGCTCTACATCTGTCACCATCACGCTCTACACCCATGACCATCACGCTCTACACCCGTCACCATCACGCTCTACACCTGTCACCATCACGCTCTACACCTGTCACCATCACGCTCTACATCTGTCACCATCACGCTCTACATCTGTCACCATCACGCTCTACACCCGTCACCATCACGCTCTACACCCGTCACCATCACGCTCTACACCCGTCACCATCACGCTCTACACCTGTCACCATCACGCTCTACACCTGTCACCATCACGCTCTACACCTGTCACCATCACGCTCTACATCTGTCACCATCACGCTCTACATCTGTCACCATCACGCTCTACACCCATGACCATCACGCTCTACACCCGTCATCATCACGCTCTACACCTGTCACCATCCTGCTCTACACCAGTCATCATCACGCTCTACATCTGTCACCATCACGCTCTACACCCATGACCATCACGCTCTACACCTGTCACCATCACGCTCTACACCTGTCACCATCACGCTCTACATCTGTCACCATCACGCTCTACACCAGTCATCATCACGCTCTACACCCGTCACCATCACGCTCTACACCCATGACCATCACGCTCTACACCTGTCAACATCACGCTCTACACCTGTCACCATCACGCTCTACACCTGTCACCATCACGCTCTACATCTGTCACCATCACGCTCTACACCAGTCATCATCACACTCTACACCAGTCATCATCACGCTCTGCACCCATTACCATCACACTCTACACCCGTCACCATCACGCTCTACACCTGTCACCATCACGCTCTACATCTGTCACCATCACGCTCTACACCCATGACCATCACGCTCTTCACCCGTCATCATCTCGCTCTACACCTGTCATCATCATGCTGTGCACCCGTCACCATCATGCTCTACACCCGTCATCATCACGCTGTGCACCCGTCATCATCTCGCTCTACACCCGTCACCATCACACTGTACACCCATCACCATCATGCTGTGCCCCTGTCGTCATCAGGCTCTACACCCGTCTTCATCATCCTCTACACCCGTAACCATCATTCTGTACACCCGTCACCATCAAGCCGTGCACCTGACATCATCTCGCTCTTCACCCGTCATCATCTCGCTCTTCACCCGTCATCATCTCGCTCTTCACCCGTCATCATCTCGCTCTACACCAGTCATCATCACGCTCTACACCCGTCACCATCATGCTCTACACCTGTCATCATCACGCTCTACACCCGTCACCATCACACTCTACACCCATTACCATCACGCTCTACACCTGTCACCATCACACTCTACACCCATTACCATCACACTCTACACCTGTCACCATCACGCTCTACACCCATTACCATCACGCTCTACACCTGTCACCATCACACTCTACACCCATTACCATCACACTCTACACCTGTCACCATCACGCTCTACAGCCATTACCATCACGCTCTACACCTGTCACCATCACACTCTACACCCATTACCATCACGCTCTACACCTGTCACCATCACGCTCTACGCCAGTCATCATCACGCTCTACACCAGTCATCATCACGCTCTACATCTGTCATCATCACGTTCTACGCCCGTCACCATCACGCTCTACACCAGTCATCATCACGCTCTACATCTGTCACCATCACGCTCTACACCCGTCACCATCACACTCTACACCTGTCACCATCACACTCTACACCTGTCATCATCACGCTCTACATCTGTCACCATCACGCTCTACACCCGTCACCATCACGCTCTACACCAGTCATCATCACGCTCTACATCTGTCACCATTACGCTCTACATCTGTCACCATCACGCTCTACACCCGTCACCATCACGCTCTACACCCGTCACCATCACGCTCTACACCTGTCACCATCACGCTCTACATCTGTCACCATTACGCTCTACATCTGTCACCATCACGCTCTACACCCGTCACCATCACGCTCTACACCCATGACCATCACACTCTACACCCGTCACCATTACGCTCTACATCTGTCACCATCACGCTCTACACCTGTCACCATCACGCTCTACATCTGTCACCATCACGCTCTACATCTGTCACCATCACGCTCTACACCAGTCATCATCACGCTCTACATCTGTCACCATCACGCTCTACACCCGTCACCATCACACTCTACACCCGTCACCATCACGCTCTATACCCGTCATCATCACACTCTACACCTGTCACCATCACACTCTACACCCGTCACCATCACGCTCTACACCTGTCACCATCACACTCTACACCCATCACCATCACACTCTACACCAGTCACCATCACGCTCTACATCTGTCACCATCACGCTCTACACCCGTCACCATCACGCTCTACACCTGTCACCATCACGCTCTACATCTGTCACCATCACCCTCTACACCCGTCACCATCACGCTCTACATCTGTCACCATCACACTCTACACCCATTACCATCACACTCTACACCCATTACCATCACACTCTACACCCATTACCATCACACTCTACACCCGTCACCATCACACTCTACACCTGCCACCATCACGCTCTACATCTGTCACCATCACGCTCTACATCTGTCACCATCACGCTCTACATCTGTCACCATCACGCTCTACACCCATTACCATCACACTCTACACCCATTACCATCACACTCTACACCCGTCACCATCACGCTCTACACCTGCCACCATCACGCTCTACATCTGTCACCATCACGCTCTACATCTGTCACCATCACGCTCTACACCCATGACCATCACGCTCTACACCCGTCACCATCACGCTCTACCTGTCACCATCACGCTCTACACCTGTCACCATCACGCACTCTACACCTGTCACCATCACGCTCTACATCTGTCACCATCACGCTCTACACCCCTCACCATCACGCTCTACACCTGTCACCATCACGCTCTCCCCCCGTCACCATCACGCTCTACACCGGTCACCATCACGCTCTACACCTGTCACCATCACGCTCTACACCTGTCACCATCACGCTCTACATCTGTCACCATCACGCTCTACATCTGTCACCATCACGCTCTACACCAATGACCATCACGCTCTACACCAGTCAACATCACGCTCTACACCTGTCACCATCCAGCTCTACACCAGTCATCATCACGCTCTACATCTGTCACCATCACGCTCTACACCCGTCACCATCACGCTCTACACCTGTCACCATCACGCTCTACATCTGTCACCATCACGCTCTACATCTGTCACCATCACGCTCTACACCAGTCATCATCACGCTCTACACCCGTCACCATCACGCTCTACACCCATGACCATCACGCTCTACACCTGTCAACATCACGCTCTACACCTGTCACCATCACGCTCTACACCCATGACCATCACGCTCTACATCTGTCACCATCACGCTCTACACCAGTCATCATCACACTCTACACCAGTCATCATCACGCTCTACACCCGTCACCATCACGCTCTGCACCCATTACCATCACACTCTACACCCGTCACCATCACGCTCTACACCTGTCACCATCACGCTCTACATCTGTCACCATCACGCTCTACACCCATGACCATCACGCTCTTCACCCGTCATCATCTCGCTCTACACCTGTCATCATCATGCTGTGCACCCGTCACCATCATGCTCTACACCCGTCATCATCACGCTGTGCACCCGTCATCATCTCGCTCTACACCCGTCACCATCATGCTGTGCCCCTGTCGTCATCAGGCTCTACACCCGTCTTCATCATCCTCTACACCCGTAACCATCATTCTGTACACCCGTCACCATCAAGCCGTGCACCTGACATCATCTCGCTCTTCACCCGTCATCATCTCGCTCTTCACCCGTCATCATCTCGCTCTTCACCCGTCATCATCTCGCTCTACACCAGTCATCATCACGCTCTACACCCGTCACCATCATGCTCTACACCTGTCATCATCACGCTCTACACCCGTCACCATCACACTGTACACCCATCACCATCATGCTGTGCCCCTGTCGTCATCAGGCTCTACACCCTTCTTCACATTCTACCTTTGGATGGTAGGACTAGATATGGAATGGTGGAACTGGATTTGAACTGGTGGGACTAGACTTGGACTGGTCGGACTAGATTTGGAACGGTAGGACTTTATTTGAAATGTAAGAACTCGGTTTTAATTGGTAGTACTAGATTTAGAATGGTAGGACTTTATTTGGTCTGGAAGGAGCAGATTTGAACTGGTAGGACTAGATTTGGAATGGTCGGAATATATTTGAAATGGCAGAACTAGATCTGGACTGGGTCAACTAGATTTGGATTGTTTGGACTAGATTAAAACTGGTAGGACTAGATTTGGAAAGGTAGGACTAGATTTGGACTGGTTAGATTTGCTTTGGTTTGGAAGCACTGGATTTGAACTGGTAGACCTATTTGGAAAGTAAGGTCTAAATCTGGATTGGTAGAACTAGATTTGGAATGTTAGGACTAGATTTGGAATGGTAGGACTAGATTTGGATTGTTATAACTCAATTTGGATTGGGTCGACTAGATTTGGACTGGTTGAACTAGATTTGGACTTGAAGGACTAGATTTGAACTGGTAGGACTATATTTGGAATATAAGGCCTATATTTGGAATGTTAGGACCGTATTTGGAATGTTCTGACTAAATTTGGAATGTTAGGACTAGATTTGGAATGGAAGGACTAGGTTTGGGATGTTAGGACTAGATTTGGAATGTTTTGACAAGTATTAGAATGGTAGGAAAAGAATTATGATGTTTGGACTAGATTTGGAACGGTAAGAAAAGATTTGAAATGGAAGGACAAAATTTGCAATGTTAGGACTAGATTTGGAATGGTAGGACTAGATTTGAACTGGAAGGACCAGATTTGGAATGGTAGGACTAGATTGGAATGTTAGGACTAGATTTGGAATGTTCGGACTAGATTTGAACTGGAAGGACTAGATTTGGAATAATAGGACTATTTTTGGAATGTTTGGACTAGATTTGGAATGTTCGGACTAGATTTGAACTGGTAGGACTAGATTTGGAATAATAGGACTATTTTTGGAATGTTAGGACTAGATTTGGAATGTTCGGACTAGATTTGAACTGGTAGGACTAGATTTGGAATAATAGGACTATTTTTGGAATGTTTGGACTAGATTTGGAATGTTCGGACTAGATTTGAACTGGTAGGACTAGATTGGAATGTTTGGACTAGATTTGGAATGTTCGGACTAGATTTGAACTGGTAGGACTAGATTTGGAATAATAGGACTATTTTTGGAATGTTTGGACTAGATTTGGAATGTTCAGACTAGATTTGAACTGGTAGGACTAGATTTGGAATAATAGGACTATTTTTGGAATGTTTGGACTAGATTTGAACTGGTAGGTCTAAATTTGGGATGATAGGACTAGATTTGAAATCTTACAATTCAATGTGATTTGTTCGGACTAGATTTAGAATAATAGGACTATTTTTGGAATGTTAGGACTAGATTTGGAATGTTAGGACTAGATTTGGACTGGTTGGACTAGATTTGGAATGTTAGGACCATATTTGGAATGTTCTGACTAAATTTGGAACGTTAGGGCTAGATTTGGAATGGAAGGACTAGATTTGGAATGTTAGGAACAGATTTGGAATGGTAGGACTATATTTGAACTGGAAGGACTAGTTCTGGAATTTTAGGACTATATTTGGAATTGCAGGACTATATTTGCAATGTTAGGGCTAGATTTGGAATGGAAGGACTAGATTTGGAATGTTAGGAACAGATTTGGAATGGTAGGACTATATTTGAACTGGAAGGACTAGTTCTGGAATTTTAGGACTATATTTGGAATTGCAGGACTATATTTGCAATGTTAGGGCTAGATTTGGACTGGTTGGACTAGATTTGGAATGTTAGGTCTTGATTTAAAATGGTCTTGAATTGGTCTGGACACCCAAAAGTCTTGGTCTTTCCTTGGTCCTAGTGCACACTGGTCTTGTCAAGTCTTGGTCTTGGATAGTGTTGTCTTGAGTACGATACTATTCCTTGGTTTTGTATTTAATAATAAATATTTTGGGATCTATTGGAATTTTTGGAATTCCATTGCTATTTATTGTTTTCAGATGTATTTGTTGGCATTGACATTTATTCAGTTGATGTTTTACTGGTTTTATTGTTTTTTTATTGGTATTCATCTGGATGGTTTATCATTTGATTCATATTTAATGGTTTTCATTGGTGTTTATGGATTTTTCAGCCGTATCTATTTATCCATATTCTATTTGTATTTTTTGGTATTTTTTGGTATTTATTGGTATTTGATTGATGTTTTTCATTAGTATAAATTAGTATTTATTGGTGTTGTTTTATCTATCCATATTTTATTAGGAAATTTTGGTGTTTATTGGCATTTCAGTCATTCAGTTTCAGTTGTTTTTTATTAGTATTTATTTGTGATTATTATATTTTGTATTTTTCTGTATTTAATTGGCAAATATTGGTATTTTATAGTTATTTATCTATATTTCATTGGTTTTTATCTGTGTTTAATTTTTATTTATGGGTATTTTTATGTATTTTATTGGCACTTATTGGTATTTATGTGTTTATATTTATCTGTATTTTAGTGGTTTTGTTGGTATGGTATTGTTGTTTATCTTTCTTTAATCTGTATTTCATTTGTTTTTATCTGTATTTTTCTGGTATACATTGGTATTGGTAGATCCATATGTCACTGTTTTTTATTGGCATTTTTTCATATTTTATTAGTAATAATTGGTATTTATTGTATTTAATGGTGTTTATCTGCATTCTATTGTTATTTATTGTTTTTCAATTATCTGCATTGTATTGGTACTGATTCGTATTTATTGTGTTTTTGTATGTATCTGTACTTAAACAGTATTTATTGGTATGTTATTGGTGTTTATGGTTTTTATAATCTGTTTTTATTAGTTTTTGTGTATATTACTTGTGTTTCTCAATATAAAACTGTTTTTTAATTGGCATTTATTCGTATTTTATCAGTATGTATTGGTATTTTATTTGTAGTTATTGCTATTTTTATCTTATTGGTATTTATAGCTGTATATTATTTTCTAATTGAAATTTATCTTTATTTTATTGGTAGTTATCTGTATATAATTGGTATGTGATAGGCAATTATTGGTATTTCATTTGTATGTAATGGTCATTTTTGTTATCTTATTGGTATTTATTGCTACTTATTATCATCTTATTGGTATTTTTTGGTATTTGTCTGTATATAATTGTTTTTTACTGGCATTTATTGATCTTATATTGGTATTTCTCTGTATTTTATTGGTATTTATTGTCATTATATTGTTTTTTCTCCGTATTTTATTGGCAATTATTGGTATTTATCTGTATTATATTGGTATTTATTGACTTTTTTGGTATTTCATTAGCATTTATCAGTATTTTATTGGTATTTTATTGACATTTCTCTGTATTTTATTGACATTTATTAGTATTTTAATGGAATTTATCAGATTTTTTTGTGTGTTTTATCAATATTTCATAGTACTTCATCATTTTTTATTGTTTTTTTTAGCATTTATCTATATTTATTAGTACTTAATTGGCATTTATTGGTATTTTATTGGTAATTTTCTGTATTTTCTTGATAATTATCTGTATTTTATTGGTACTTGTTGGCATTTATTGGTATTTTATTGGCATTTATCTGTATTTTATTAGCATGGAATTTGCATTTTGGGGGGGGGGTGTATTTTATTGGCAGTTCTGTATTTTTTGGTATTTTATTGGCAGTAATTTATTGATAAATTGGTATTTCTCTTTATTGGCATTTATTGATCTTATATTGGTATTTCTCTGTATTTTATTGGTATTTATTGTCATTATATTGTTTTTTCTCCGTATTTTATTGGCAATTATTGGTATTTATCTGTATTATATTGGTATTTATTGACTTTTTTGGTATTTCATTAGCATTTATCAGTATTTTATTGGTATTTTATTGACATTTCTCTGTATTTTATTGACATTTATTAGTATTTTAATGGAATTTATCAGATTTTTTTGTGTGTTTTATCAATATTTCATAGTACTTCATCATTTTTTATTGTTTTTTTTTAGCATTTATCTATATTTATTAGTACTTAATTGGCATTTATTGGTATTTTATTGGTAATTTTCTGTATTTTCTTGATAATTATCTGTATTTTATTGGTACTTGTTGGCATTTATTGGTATTTTATTGGCATTTATCTGTATTTTATTAGCATGGAATTTGCATTTTGGGGGGGGGGGGGTATTTTATTGGCAGTTCTGTATTTTTTGGTATTTTATTGGCAGTAATTTATTGATAAATTGGTATTTCTCTTTATTGGCATTTATTGATCTTATATTGGTATTTCTCTGTATTTTATTGGTATTTATTGTCATTATATTGTTTTTTCTCCGTATTTTATTGGCAATTATTGGTATTTATCTGTATTATATTGGTATTTATTGACTTTTTTGGTATTTCATTAGCATTTATCAGTATTTTATTGGCATTTATTTGTATTTTAATGGAATTTATCAGTATTTTTTCGTGTTTTATCGGTATTTCATGGTACTTTATCAGTATTTATTGGGGTTTTTTTTAGCATTTATCTATATTTATTAGTACTTTATTGGCATTTCTTGGTATTTTTGTTATTTTTCTGTATTTTTTTTTTATATAATTATCTGCATTTTATTGGTACTTTTTGGGATTTATTAGTATTTTATTGGCATTTATCTGTATTTCATTGGCTTTTATTGGTATTTAATTGGTATTTTTTGGCAGTAATTGTTTATTTTTTTGCATTTTGTGGTATTTTCTGTATTTTATTGATAATGATGTGTATTTTATTGGTATTTTATTGGCTTTTATCTGTATTCCATTGGCTTTTATTGGCAGTTATTGGTATTTAATTTGTATTTTATTGGCATTTCTCTGTATTTTATTAGCATTTAATTGGCATTTTATTGGTATTTTATTGCCAGTTATTTGTATATATCTGTATTTTATTGGTATTTTATTGCCAGTTATTTGTATATATCTGTATTTTATTGGTATTTTATTGGCTTTTCTTGGTATTTTTTGGTATTTTATTGGCATTTATTGTTTATTTTTTTCAGTATGTAGTCTTCCGTTGTGTGATTGTTTTTAAAAGTGTTGTCAGATGTTTTTCTGTTATTATAGTTGTGCTGCTTGTCCAATGCTGTTCTAAACATCAAATCCTCTCAGAACACACTTTTAGTTTTTAGCTTTTATCACTGCTGTTTGATTGATTATACCAATTATTGAAAACCTTATCAGACCATCACCCCCTCTCGCCCCTCAGAAGAGTCCATGTTGTCCAGCTGCCTGCCCGGCAGGATGCCCCTCCCCCTCTCCCCTGACAGACATCGAGCAGCAGCCCAGGCTGCAGCCGCAGCAGCTCAGGTGGCAGCGCATGCAGCAGCTCTGGAGCAGCTGAGGGGGAAGCTGGATGACGGAGAACCACCACAGAAGAAGAAGATGATGATGATGGGGGAGCAGCAGAGGATGATGCAACACGCTCTACAGCACAACCTACTGGCCATGAGCTCCACACTGCCGCTCAACATCACCCTGACCAACACAGGTAACACACACCCTGACCAACACAGGTAACACACACCCTGACCAACACAGGTAACACACACCCTGACCAACACAGGTAACACACACCCTGACCAACACAGGTAACACACACCCTGACCAACACAGGTAACACACCCTGACCAACACAGGTAACACACACCCTGACCAACACAGGTAACACACACCCTGACCAACACAGGTAACACACACCCTGACCAACACAGGTAACACACACCCTGACCAACACAGGTAACACACACACTGACTAACACAGGTAACACACACCCTGACCAACACAGGTAACACACACCCTGACTAACACAGGTAACACACACACTTAAATGTAGACGCCACACCTGTGGATGCTACACAGGATCAGAACCAGTGTCAGACTCAGAACCAGGATTAGGCTCTGTTCCAGGATCAATCACAGAACCATGATCAATAGCAGAACCAGGATTAGGCTCAGATCCATGATAAGTGTCAGAACCAGGATCAGTCACAGGACCAGGATCAATCAAAGGACCAGGATCAGTCTCAGAACCAGGATCAGTCTCAGAACCAGGATCAATCAAAGGACCAGGATCAGTCTCAGAACCAAGATCAATGTCAGAACCAGGATCAATCTCAGAACCAGGATCAATCTTAGTTTCAGGATCAGTCTCCAGGTCTGGCGGTCATGTCCTGACTCCTTATCCCCCGATCCCCCCAGCTTATCCTTATTTCTTAAACCGTTGGGGGGTCAAAGGGGGCAGAGCCAATCTCAGCGGTCCCTGGGTGAGAGGCGGGGTTACATCCTGACCCAATCACAGGGCTGTTGAACAGAACCAGGTTTGTTAGCAGCTGATGTTAGCATATGAGGCTCAGCAGGCAGCAGGACATCTGACAGAGAAGGTAATAGAGACAACTAGAACAGTATGTGGAGCTCAAGGGTCCAGGTCCAAGGTCCAGAACTACAGTCTTTATGTAGAGATGAATGAGTCCACAGCTAGAGCTGATAAATCCGGACAAATGCAACAAATACTCCAAACAGATGATCAAACCACGGCTGTGGTGATGGTGGTCATGTGACACGCTGAAGGGGTCAGCTGGTAGTCTAAGACAGGGCCCTTGTGGAAATTAAAGACCAGCCCCCTTCAGTCCCAGTTTCAGACCTGATGGATCGTTAACCATCATCTAAAGCTCTCTGATGTTATGTAGCAGATAGTCATCACTACCGATGTGTGCAGGCGGCGAGGGGCTGACACATCATTAGTCACATGACCCTTAATGATGGAGTCTAAAGAGGAGAGAGGCATCTGATATCACACCACCGTCACTCAGATTAGTCCTGATAACAGCTCTCTAAGCTCACGCTCAGATGATGACTCGCCTGTAATCATCACATCCGTCTAAATAAACGTCAGGATTAAATCTAGCAGAGCTCAAGGTCAAGACAGGGACGTCAGAGGTCAGAGGTTATATCAGAGACATCATCAGAGTTTATATCAAAGACATCATCAGAGTTTATATCAGACATCATCAGAGTTTATATCAGAGACATCATCAGAGTTTATATCAGAGACATCATCAGAGTTTATATCAGAGACATCATCAGAGTTTATATCAGACATCATCAGAGTTTATATCAGAGACATCATCAGAGTTTATATCAGAGACATCATCAGAGTTTATATCAGAGACATCATCAGAGTTTATATCAGACATCATCAGAGTTTATATCAGACATCATCAGAGTTTATATCAGGCATCATCAGAGTTTATATCAAAGACATCATCAGAGTTTATATCAGACATCATCAGAGTTTATGTCAGAGACATCATCAGAGTTTATATCAGACATCATCAGAGTTTATATCAGAGACATCATCAGAGTTTATATCAGAGACATCATCAGAGTTTATATCAGAGACATCATCAGAGTTTATATCAGAGACATCATCAGAGTTTATATCAGAGACATCATCAGAGTTTATATCAGACATCATCAGAGTTTATATCAGGCATCATCAGAGTTTATATCAAAGACATCATCAGAGTTTATATCAGACATCATCAGAGTTTATATCACAGACATCATCAGAGTTTATATCAGGCATCATCAGAGTTTATATCAGAGACATCATCAGAGTTTATATCACAGACATCATCAGAGTTTATATCAGACATCATCAGAGTTTATATCAGAGACATCATCAGAGTTTATATCACAGACATCATCAGAGTTTATGTCAGAGACATCATCAGAGTTTATATCACAGACATCATCAGAGTTTATATCAGACATCATCAGAGTTTATATCAGAGACATCATCAGAGTTTATATCAGACATCATCAGAGTTTATATCAGAGACATCATCAGAGTTTATATCAGACATCATCAGAGTTTATATCAGACATCATCAGAGTTTATATCAGAGACATCATCAGAGTTTATATCAGAGACATCATCAGAGTTTATATCAAAGACATCATCAGAGTTTATATCAGACATCATCAGAGTTTATATCAGACATCATCAGAGTTTATATCAGACATCATCAGAGTTTATATCAGACATCATCAGAGTTTATATCATAGACATCATCAGAGTTTATATCAGAGACATCATCAGAGTTTATATCAGACATCATCAGAGTTTATATCAGAGACATCATCAGAGTTTATATCAGACATCATCAGAGTTTATATCACAGACATCATCAGAGTTTATATCAGAGACATCATCAGAGTTTATATCACAGACATCATCAGAGTTTATATCAGAGACATCATCAGAGTTTATATCAGAGACATCATCAGAGTTTATATCAGAGACATCATCAGAGTTTATATCAGACATCATCAGAGTTTATATCAGAGACATCATCAGAGTTTATATCAGAGACATCATCAGAGTTTATATCAGAGACATCATCAGAGTTTATATCAGACATCATCAGAGTTTATATCAGAGACATCATCAGAGTTTATATCAGACATCATCAGAGTTTATATCAGAGACATCATCAGAGTTTATATCAGAGACATCATCAGAGTTTATATCAGAGACATCATCAGAGTTTATATCAGACATCATCAGAGTTTATATCAGAGACATCATCAGAGTTTATATCAGAGACATCATCAGAGTTTATATCAGAGACATCATCAGAGTTTATATCATAGACATCATCAGAGTTTATATCAGAGACATCATCAGAGTTTATATCAGAGACATCATCAGAGTTTATATCAGAGACATCATCAGAGTTTATATCAGAGACATCATCAGAGTTTATATCAGACATCATCAGAGTTTATATCAGACATCATCAGAGTTTATATCAGAGACATCATCAGAGTTTATATCAGAGACATCATCAGAGTTTATATCAGACATCATCAGAGTTTATATCAGACATCATCAGAGTTTATATCAGAGACATCATCAGAGTTTATATCAGAGACATCATCAGAGTTTATATCAGACATCATCAGAGTTTATATCAGAGACATCATCAGAGTTTATATCAGACATCATCAGAGTTTATATCACAGACATCATCAGAGTTTATATCAGAGACATCATCAGAGTTTATATCAGGCATCATCAGAGTTTATATCAGAGACATCATCAGAGTTTATATCAGACATCATTAGAGTTTATATCACAGACATCATCAGAGTTTATATTAGAGACATCATCAGAGTTTATATCAGACATCATCAGAGTTTATATCATAGACATCATCAGAGTTTATATCAGAGACATCATTAGAGTTTATATCAGAGACATCATTAGAGTTTATATCAGAGACATCATTAGAGTTTATATCAGAGACATCATCAGAGTTTATATTAGAGACATCATCAGAGTTTATATCAGACATCATCAGAGTTTATATCATAGACATCATCAGAGTTTATATCAGAGACATCATTAGAGTTTATATCAGAGACATCATTAGAGTTTATATCAGAGACATCATCAGAGTTTACATCATAGACATCATCAGAGTTTATATCAGAGACATCATTAGAGTTTATATCAGAGACATCATTAGAGTTTATATCAGAGACATCATTAGAGTTTATATCAGAGACATCATCAGAGTTTATATCAGAGACATCATCAGAGTTTATATCAGAGACATCATCAGAGTTTATATCAGAGACATCATCAGAGTTTATATCAGAGACATCATCAGAGTTTATATCATAGACATCATCAGAGTTTATATCAGAGACATCATTAGAGTTTATATCAGAGACATCATTAGAGTTTATATCAGAGACATCATCAGAGTTTATATCAGAGACATCATCAGAGTTTATGTCAGAGACATCATCATAGCTTAAATCAGACATCATCAGAGTTCATACCAGAGACATCATCAGAGTTTATATCAGAGACATCATCAGAGTTTAAATCAGACATCATCAGAGTTTATATCAGAGACATCATCAGAGTTTATATCAGACATCATCAGAGTTTATATCAGAGACATCATCAGAGTTTATATCAGAGACATCATCAGAGTTTATATCAGAGACATCATCAGAGTTTATATCAGACATCATCAGAGTTTATATCAGAGACATCATCAGAGTTTATATCAGAGACATCATCAGAGGTTATTTCAGACATCATCAGAGTTTATATCAGAGACATCATCAGAGTTTATATCAGACATCATCAGAGTTTATATCAGGCATCATCAGAGTTTATATCAGAGACATCATCAGAGTTTATATCAGAGACATCATCAGAGTTTATATCAGGCATCATCAGAGTTTATATCAGAGACATCATCAGAGTTTATATCAGGCATCATCAGAGTTTATATCAGAGACATCATCAGAGTTTATATCAGAGACATCAGAGTTTATTTCAGACATCATCAGAGTTTATTTCAGAGACATCATCAGAGTGTATATCAGAGACATCAGAGTTTATTTCAGACATCATCAGAGTTTATTTCAGAGACATCAGAGTTTATTTCAGACATCATCAGAGTTTATTTCAGAGACATCATCAGAGTTTATATCAGACATCATCAGAGTTTATATCAGGCATCATCAGAGTTTATATCAGAGACATCATCAGAGTTTATTTCAGAGACATCATCAGAGTGTATATCAGACATCATCAGAGTTTATTTCAGAGACATCATCAGAGTGTATATCAGACATCATCAGAGTTTATTTCAGAGACATCATCAGAGTTTATATCAGACACATCATCAGAGTTTATTTCAGAGACATCATCAGAGTGTATATCAGACATCATCAGAGTTTATTTCAGACATCATCAGAGTTTATTTCAGACATCTTCAGAGTTTATTTCAGACATCATCAGAGTTTATTTCAGAGACATCAGAGTTTATTTCAGACATCATCAGAGTTTATATCAGACACATCATCAGAGTTTATTTCAGAGACATCATCAGAGTTTATATCAGACACATCATCAGAGTTTATTTCAGAGACATCATCAGAGTGTATATCAGACATCATCAGAGTTTATTTCAGAGACATCATCAGAGTGTATATCAGACATCATCAGAGTTTATTTCAGACATCATCAGAGTTTATTTCAGACATCATCAGAGTTTATATCAGAGACATCATCAGAGTGTAAATCATCAGAGTATTTCAGACATCAGAGCAGAAAGAGTTTATTCAGAGGAGATAGCAGAGGAGTGAATTATAGTAATCTAGACATCAGGAGATAACAACAGCATGGATCAGACACATCATCAGAGTTTTTTTGAGACATCATCAGAGTTTATTTCAGACATCATCAGAGTTTATTTCAGAGACATCATCAGAGTGTATATCAGACATCATCAGAGTTTATTTGAACATCATGTGATATCAGACATCATCAGAGTTTATTTCTAAGTCACATCATCAGAGTTTATTTCTGAGTTTATTTAGTTTCAGAATGCTGACATCATCAGAGGGATTTAGAAGATTAAATCAACAATTTATCAAGAGTTTATTTCAGATTGCAAAATTCTGTGCAGACAACAGTTAACATCATTTAAGACAATCTGTGACAGTAATAAGCTTCATCCCCAATCTACAGGTATATCTGTGTGTCGTCTGATACAAATAAGAGATCAGATTCTGGATCAATCAGGCAGACATAATAAATTCAGAAAATAAAATGGGGCCTAAAACATGAACATCATCAGGTACAGGCACAGGTAAGAACAGAGTAAAACATGGTTACAGGCAATGGTGACAGAATCAACAGGTAAATCTAGAGACCAGAATTAAAAACATGTAAATTAAAAGCAGAACAAGGAGGCAGTCTCAAGACCATCTGTTAAAAGAAAAGGCATCAAAGTGTAGATAAGAGGCTGCAAACAGACATAGTAAAGAATCAAAAGAGTGTAAATCTGTGCTAAACTGACAAATCATTGGTCAGACAAGGCCGTCTCAGTGCAAGGACAAAAAGCAGACCATAGACAGGACAGTGCTGATTAAACAGACCATTAAAATAAAGAGAGAGGAAGTTAAACTAAGATAGGTAAGAATCTGTGAGAAGATAAAAACTAAATAAGAAGAAGACCACATTACATAAAAGTAAGTCTCTAAAGATGAGTTTTAAGAAGTGATTCAAAAGATGTCAATGATTCTGCATGCCTTATCTCCTCGGGCAGGTCGTTCCAAAGTCAAGGGGCTCTGATGGAGAAGGCCCTGTCACCCTTAGATTTGAGTCTCGACTTTGGAACGACCAGGTAGCCCCTGCCTGAGGATCTATGGTTGTGGGTTGGCTCATAGGGGGTTAAAAGTTTTCGTATAGAGATTGGAGCCATACCCTTCAGTGCTTTAAAAGTAGTTAATAAGATCTCAAAATCAATTCTAAAACTAACAGGAAGCCAGTGTAAAGATGCTAAAAGGGGGTTGTGTGATGTCATCTGTTAAAACCAGTGAGAAGCCTAGCTGCTGCGTTCTGTACAAAGTGGAGGCGAGAAAGTGAATTCTGGGAGATAGCGGAGAGGAGTGAATTATAGTAATCTAATCTGGAAAAGATAAAAGCATGGATGAGTTTTTCCAGGTCCTGTTGAGTCAGTATTGTTTTTATCTTGGAGATGGTACATAGTTGAAAGAAACAAGATTTAATGACTGATTTTATGTGATGATCAAATGAGAGGTTATTGTCTAATGTCACACCTAGATTTCTGCTGGTGGGTTTGATGTTAGTTGCTGCTAGAGGACCGAGGTGGCTGCTGATGGAGGGGGAGTTGTGAGGATTAAACAATATGATTTCTGATTTTGAGTTGTTGAGTTGCAAAAAGTTCTGTGCCATCCAACAGTTAACATCATTTAAACAATCTGTGACAGCAGCTAGGCTTCTCGGGTCCTCAGGTCTCAGGGGCAGGTATATCTGTGTGTCGTCTGCATAGCAGTGCAAGGAGACTTCATGATTCTGGATTATTTGGCCAAGGGGCAGCATATAAACAGAAAATAAAATGGGGCCTAAAACTGAACCTTGCGGTACACCACAGGTAAGAACAGAGGTAGAGGAGGAGTGGTTACCTATGGTGACCGCAAAGGTTCGCTCTAAAAGATAAGAATAAAACCAGCTAAGAGCAGAGTCCCTGACGCCCACCCAGTCTCTAAGACCATCTGTTAAAATGCTGAGATCAACCGTATCAAAGGCTGCACCGAGACCACAAAGAATCAAAACGGCCCCCTCCCCTCTATCTGCTGCTAAAACAAATCATTGGTCACCTTGAGGAGGGCCGTCTCAGTGCTGCGACCTGCTCTAAAACCAGACCATAGACCGGACCGTCTCAGTGCTGTGACCCGCTCTAAAACCAGACCATAGACCGGACCGTCTCAGTGCTGTGACCCGCTCTAAAACCAGACTATAGATATTATTAAAATTGGGGGTCAAGGTTGGGTTTCTCTAAGAGGTTGGACCACAGCACGTTTAAAAACAGAGGGAACTACACCTTCTGTAAATGAACGTTTAATCATTGATAAAATACTGGCTCCAACCGTGCTAAAAACCTCTTTGATGGATTTCGTGGGAATAATTCTGGTTAGAACATTCAGGTCACCCCAGCTTCACCTGTAGACCAGGAGGAAGGGACCCAGTCACTCTAGCAGACTCCAGTTTGAACAGAATACAGCGGGAGGTCACTGGTCCACAGACAGGAGTCAGTGTGGCGTGTCAGTGTGGCGTGTCCGTGTGGCGTGTCAGTGTGGCATGTCCGTGTGTCAGTGTGGCGTGTCAGTGTGGCGTGTCAGTGTGGCGTGTCCGTGTGGCATGTCCGTGTGTCAGTGTGGCGTGTCAGTGTGGCGTGTCAGTGTGGCGTGTCAGTGTGGCATGTCCGTGTGTCAGTGTGGCGTGTCTGTGTGGCGTGTCCGTGTGGCGTGTCAGTGTGGCATGTCCGTGTGTCAGTGTGGCGTGTCAGTGTGGCGTGTCAGTGTGGCGTGTCCGTGTGGCATGTCCGTGTGTCAGTGTGGCGTGTCAGTGTGGCATGTCCGTGTGTCAGTGTGGCGTGTCAGTGTGGCGTGTCAGTGTGGCGTGTCCGTGTGGCATGTCCGTGTGTCAGTGTGGCGTGTCAGTGTGGCGTGTCAGTGTGGCATGTCCGTGTGTCAGTGTGGCGTGTCAGTGTGGCGTGTCAGTGTTGCGTGTCCGTGTGTCAGTGTGGCATGTCAGTGTGAGTGTGGCGTGTCCGTGTGGCGTGTCCGTGTGAGCGGCGGTCTTTGTGCAGCGCCTGTCACTCGTCAGCCTCTCACCGATCGCTCTGGTTGTGTTCCTGCTCTAAATGCTCATATCGAGTTTTCCTCTCTGCTCCTCTCCTGACAGATGATAGACAAGAGGCCGCATTGAACCTGTCTACCAGCGGCATTAGCAGCATCAACATGTCAATAGAAATAAATGGAGTTGTCTACACAGGTAAATAGAGGGGCCGTTTGCTGATGTAATTGCAGGCAGGAAATTCAATAAGTTATAGCAGCACCCTGGTGCTTAGTCCTCCTCGCAATTTGATGTCTTTGCTATAAAATCCATGGTAATGAAGTGGCAGTCCAATAGAGTTAAAAAAGTTAAATATCTCAGAATTGGGCCTGTGGCGCCCGCGTCGATGGGGCTTATTGTCTTATATACGTGTCTGTGTGGAGGTAATTACCGCCTCGGCTTTAACACAGACCTCCGTGTCAGGGTGGAAGCCGTCTGACCATCACTTCACATCACGGCGTCTGACATCCCACTCAGACTCGCTGGCCTCACACGCCTGATAAATGCAATAGAACAATATCATTCACACGAGACGGCGCCGCAGACGGTAGCCACGATACTTCACGCTCTCCTAGTTCCATCTGAAGCTGCCGCACTGGTTTATCTTTCTTTATCCCTGTTTATTCAGCATCCTCACTTTACTGAGCTGCAGATTATTCTAGACAACCCAGAGAGGCACTGCCGATGGAAACAGGAAGTGATCAGAGAAAAGCGATCAAAACGACAAAGTTTGCCGTTTACAGTCGTGACAGGTGAGATCAGGAAAAAACAGCAGACTCAGATTTGTCCTTGTTCTTCCACAAGAGTCCCAACATTCTGTCCCACACACACGGTAAACGTCTGAGATCTGAAATCATCATCAAAGTTTAACTGTAAAAATCTGTCCCAGATAGAAAAAGAGGGAGTCCAGCATCTTTTTAAATCCAGATGAAGTCTGCAGGAGCTGGGGTGGAGTCGTGGGGAAGTGCACTGACAGGAAGAGTGCGTGGGATAGAATGTGAGATCAAACCTGTTTCCTATTGGTCGGTTCATCAGCAGAAATACGTTTAGAGCTCAGAGAAAGTTTCGTACGCCACAGAGAAAAACCAGGGAGCATCAGTAGAGCGGATTAAAATCTGATCCTGTACCAAAGATTCGAGATCTAGCAGACATTTAGAGCTCAAACAGAGGCAATCTTAGAACAGGGAGGCGGTTTAGAGCACAGAGGCAGGTTCAAAGAAACACCTGAGACCAGAATCAAAAATTCAGGGTCTCAGATTGTTAACAGGAGCACTTGGGTGTTACAGCAGTAATCACTCCATTCTTCATTGCATGTTAAATGCTGTGGAGTGGAAAGTGCAGCATTTTAGCTGCTGCCTGTGGTTGGACAGTTGAGAGCAGCACCACTAATACAGGGTTAGGCTTAGGTTCCTTCTAAACCAGCGTAAATGCTCCACCACACGTTGGTCTGTGCCATCGTTACCTTTCTTAGACCAGCAGCTATCAGCTATTCAGATATCTGAATATGTTCAACCACACTACTGTTTTTAAAGGAAAGTGTCAGAGGTCAGACCTCAGATAGAATAAAACATGAATGGACATTTGAAAAGACATCATTACAGAGGAGGACGGGCACCTTATTATCCTATGATTTAGAATGATGTGTAAATGTTGAATATTTTCAAGAGATTCTGAAAACTTTAAACATCATATTTTCATGGAAAAACATTTTTTTTAACCATGAAAATTGATTTTAAAAAAAGACAGGAAATGAACAGAAACATTTTGATTTATATAGAAAGTAAAAGAAACTTCAGTACACTATATGGACAAGATTATCTGGATCCCGGACCCACAGGCGCTGTAATGACATTGTACTCAAATGTACTTCAATAGGAAGTTTCCCTCATTTTGCAGCCCCCACTCTTCTTGGAAGGCTTTCCACAAGATTTTGGAGTCCTGCTGGAACAGAAAAGGACCTTCCCCAAACTGTTGGAAGCATAGCGTTGTCCAGAATGTCTTGGTCTGCTGAAGCATTAAGATCGGCCTTCACTGGAGATAAGGGGTCCAGACCAGACCCTGAAAAACAGCCCCATACCCCTCCTCCTCCTCCCTCCTTTTCCTGGTCTTCCTCTTCATGGCTGAGCTGCTGTTGTTCCTAAACTCTTCCATCTCTAATAATATCACTGACAGCTGACTGTGGAATATCCAGCAGGGATGAAACTACACCAAAGGTGTCATCATCACAGAACCACTCTGGAAGTCTCTGAGCTCTTCAGAACTGTTTAGGATCACAGATGTCTGAGACTAAATGATAGGTGTGATTTTTTACACCTGTGGGTCCGACTGGAGCACCTGAATTTAATAATTAACAGGTGTGACACATACTTTTGTCCATATACTGTATGTCCACTTAGGGCTTCTGTATATCAAGGACTCAAGGGTTGTTGACCATGTGACCTCTCTCACTGTGACCTCTGACCCCCCCAGGTGTGCTGTTCTCGGGTGAGGCGGTGATGTCAGGACACCGTGGGAGACATGGCGGCTGTCAGAGGACGAGCAGTCCATTCCAATTCCAGGCCTCCTCTTCCTCTTCCTCATCATCAACCTCCTCTATTCACAGAAACTCCTCCCCCTGAGCATCAAGCCCCTCCCATCTCTAGCCCCACCCCTCATGTTATCTTTATTTCCTCACTTGTCTGTTTGAGCCAAAATTTCTCATCAGATTCATGTGATCACCGCCGAAGAAGAGTCCGCCCCCTAGGAACATCCAGACAGGCAAAACGCACAGCTGACACCAAAGAGTAAGAACCAAAGAAGAGTAAGAACCAAAGAAGAGTAAGAACCAAAGAAGAGTAAGAACCAAAGAAGAGTAAGAACCAAAGAAGAAGAACAACCACAGAAGATGAACTATAGAAAAAGAAGAACCAAAGATGTAGAACCAAAGAAGATCAAAATGTAAACGTGCTCGAACAGACAATCAGAGGAATCAGCTGAACAGAAACTGGGAGAGCATTTGGATTGATCTGAGACTAAACAGACAATTGGACAAGACTTTGGATTATAATGGCTTTGACAACAAGATACTTTACATTCAGCATACATACTTTACATACAGCATACATTCTTTACATACAGCATTCATACTTTACATACAGCATACATACATACATACTTAACATACAGCATGCATACTTTACATACAGCATACATACATACATACTTTACATACAGCATGCATACTTTACATACAGCATACATACTTTACATACAGCATACATACATACATACTTTACATACAGCATGCATACTTTACATTCAGCATACATACTTTACATACAGCATACATACTTTACATACAGCATACATACATACATACTTTACATACAGCATGCATACTTTACATACAGCATACATACTTTACATACAGCATACATACTTTACATACAGCATACATACATACATACTTTACATACAGCATGCATACTTTACATACAGCATACATACATACATACTTTACATACAGCATACATACTTTACATACAGCATACATTCTTTACATACAGCATACATACATACATACAGCATACATTCTTTACATTCAGCATACATACTTTACATACAGCATACATTCTTTACATACAGCATGCATACTTTACATACAGCATACATACTTGACATACAGCATACATTCTTTACATACAGCATACATACTTTACATACAGCATACATACTTTACATACAGCATACATACTTTACATACAGCATACATTCTTTACATACAGCATACATACTTTACATACAGCATACATTCTTTACATACAGCATGCATACTTTACATACAGCATACATACATACATACTTTACATACAGCATGCATACTTTACATACAGCATACATACTTTACATACAGCATGCATACTTTACATACAGCATACATACATACATACTTTACATACAGCATGCATACTTTACATACAGCATACATACTTTACATACAGCATACATACATACTTTACATACAGCATGCATACTTTACATACAGCATACATACTTTACATTCAGCATACATACTTTACATACAGCATACATTCTTTACATACAGCATACATACATACATACAGCATACATTCTTTACATTCAGCATACATACTTTACATACAGCATACATTCTTTACATACAGCATGCATACTTTACATACAACATACATACATACATACTTTACATACAGCATGCATACTTTACATACAGCATACATACTTTACATACAGCATGCATACTTTACATACAGCATACATACATACATACTTTACATACAGCATGCATACTTTACATACAGCATACATACTTTACATTCAGCATACATACTTTACATACAGCGTACATACATACATACAGCATACATTCTTTACATTCAGCATACATACTTTACATACAGCATACATTCTTTACATACAGCATACATACTTTACATACAGCATACATTCTTTACATTCAGCATACATACTTTACATACAGCATACATTCTTTACATAAAGCATACATACTTTACATACAGCATACATACTTTACATACAGCGTACATACTTTACATTCAGCATACATACTTTACATACAGCATACATTCTTTACATACAGCATGCATACTTTACATACAACATACATACATACATACTTTACATACAGCATGCATACTTTACATACAGCATACATACTTTACATACAGCATGCATACTTTACATACAGCATACATACATACATACTTTACATACAGCATGCATACTTTACATACAGCATACATACTTTACATTCAGCATACATACTTTACATACAGCATACATACATACATACAGCATACATTCTTTACATTCAGCATTCATACTTTACATACAGCATACATTCTTTACATACAGCATACATACTTTACATACAGCATACATTCTTTACATTCAGCATACATACTTTACATACAGCATACATTCTTTACATACAGCATACATACTTTACATACAGCATACATACTTTACATACAGCATACATACTTTACATACAGCATACATACTTTACATACAGCATACATTCTTTACATACAGCATACATACATACATACTTTACATACAGCATACATACTTTACATACAGCATTCATACTTTACATACAGCATACATACTTGACATACAGCGTACATACTTTACATACAGCATACATTCTTTACATAAAGCATACATACTTTACATACAGCATACATACTTTACATACAGCATACATTCTTTACATACAGCATACATACTTTACATACAGCATACATACTTTACATACAGCATACATTCTTTACATACAGCATACATTCTTTACATACAGCGTACATACTTTACATACAGCATACATACTTTACATACAGCATTCATACTTTACATACAGCGTACATTCTTTACATACAGCGTACATACTTTACATACAGCATACATACTTTACATTCAGCATACATACTTTACATACAGCATACATACTTTACATTCAGCATACAAACTTTACATACAGCATACATACTTTACATACAGCATACATTCTTTACATACAGCATACATTCTTTACATACAGCGTACATACTTTACATTCAGCATACATACTTTACATACAGCATACATACTTTACATACAGCATACATTCTTTACATACAGCATACATTCTTTACATACAGCATACATACTTTACATACAGCATACATACTTTACATTCAGCGTACATACTTGACATACAGCATACATACTTTACATTCAGCATACATACATACTTTACATACAGCATACATTCTTTACATACATCATACATACTTTACATACAGCATACATACTTTACATTCAGCGTACATACTTGACATACAGCATACATACTTTACATACAGCATACATTCTTTACATACAGCATACATACTTTACATACAGCATACATACTTTACATACAGCATACATTCTTTACATACAGCATACATACATACTTTACATACAGCATACATTCTTTACATACAGCATACATACTTTACATACAGCATACATTCTTTACATACAGCATACATTCTTTACATACAGCATACATTCTTTACATACAGCATACATACTTTACATACAGCATACATTCTTTACATACAGCATACATTCTTTACATACAGCATGCATACTTTACATACAGCATACATACTTTACATACAGCATACATTCTTTACATACAGCATACATTCTTTACATACAGCATACATACTTTACATACAGCATACATTCTTTACATACAGCATACATACTTTACATACAGCATACATACTTTACATACAGCATACATACTTTACATACAGCATACATACTTTACATACAGCATACATTCTTTACATACAGCATACATACTTTTAATACAACATGTCAGACTTTTACTATTGACGTTGGTCATTGTGACCAGGTATAGAATCCTACAGTCGCACGGATCCAACGATCTGGACGTTGCCAGGACTTTGAAGCCTTGTCTGATCTCATTTGGGTCTCTGCTTGGACCAAGAGCACCTGCTGATGCCTGAGTTTTGACAGTAAATATGAACACTCAGGTAGAGTCTGAATGATGAACGAAATGATTAAAGCTGATAGTAAGCACTGCTCAGCTCTGATAGTAACAGAGTCAGGCAGACATTAAAGGGTTAAACTGATGTGGTGACACTTCCTTCGTCATTACAGTAAATATTGCAGTGTTGCTCCACTGGTTGCTGTGGTTAGAATATTTACTCAACAGAGCGGAGTTCGCCTTCAGCAGATCACAGAAACTAATCAGATTACTCAGACCTCAGAGCAGAGTGAGCATGAAGAGGAAGAGTGGTCGCACATGCATGCACAAAACCACACAAACACACACAGGCTGCTGTAGAAATAGACCGAAGTATCCTGGTTTGATCCCCTTTAACTATCCTGTTCAGTGTTTGGGCATGATGAAATAGGACACAATCACACAATCTATCAGTCCACTTCCTAGCCCTCCACCTCAGTTCCTCCTACAGACTTCATTTTGGCTTTAAAAGGTAGACAAATGATTCAGCTGTGTATGATGGAGTCACTGTTTTCTATCTTTGACAGATTTTTAATAATTGCTGTCTAGGTCTGATGATTTTTGGCTCTCATACTTTTACCGTGTGTGTGTGTGTGTGTGTGTGATAGAATGTTGGGACTCTCAAGGTAAATGATGGAGAACAGCATAGCAACAACGGCCAAAGCAACTGTGATTGGTCCACCCTCTACCTGTTTCCAAAAGAGCTTAGCAGAGCCCGCCCACTGTTTTAGAGTCCCAACATTCTGTTACATTTACATCTAGTCACCCCAAGTTGTTTTTAATTGGTTGATCCTGCACCTGTTTCCTATTGGCTGGATCATTAACCAATAGGAAATGGCTGCTGTCTTGGTTGTAAACCCTGTCTATGATCCAGACCAGGTTCAGACCAGGATTAGACTCATGTAAATGGTCTCACTGTGAACAAAACCAGTCTGTGTTGGTTTCTCCTTATTCTCTTCTTTTTCTGTTGATTTGTTATTTTAATTTTATTGTGAAAGGGCACAGGAAGCAGTACCGTGTCTGTATAATTCTGCGTGTTAAACTGCTGTATTCCAGGTTTTCTTTATAGTAGTTGATGGTCCTGTTGTTGTGCAGATACCTCAGCAGTCTGTCTGTATATAATATCATGTTTAAACTCTAATACCTCCTAAAGCTCATGTTTTGGCTGTACAGACATTTAGGCACCAACATTCCCTTCTGTGCAACACTGAGGTTGTTTTTTTATGAAGGATTCAACCAAAGCAGGGAATGTTTGACTCAAACATCTACCTCATTGTTATGAAGTGGGCCAAGCATGTCCACCACCGTAGAGGGTCCACGCCGTTTCACATCCAGAGTCTGTGTGTGGGGCTGGAGATCATTCTAGAAGCTCCATGAGTCAGCATGATGAAGACACCATCGACCAATCAGAGAGGAGAGGCCTGAGGGGTGTGGTCAGTCATATGGTGATCCTCAGATGGCAGAACCCTGCAGACAGAGAATTAACCCCAATGTCAGCAACGCGACCTCATCAGAGGTCATGTGACTCCTGTTACTATGAATAGAAACATCTTCATCATCGTTATTATCATCATCATCATCACTCTCATCAGTGATATCTTTAACCTTCATCATCATCATCATCATCATCATCATCATTACCATCATCACTCTCATCAGTGATATCTTTAACCTTCATCATCATCATCATCATCATCATCACTCTCATCAGTGTTATTCTATAACCTTCGTCATCATCATCATCATTATCACTGTTATTCTACTACCTTCATCATCATTCTCATCATCATCACTCTCATCAGTGATATCTTTAACCTTCATCATCATCATCATCATCATCATCACTCTCATCAGTGTTATTCTATAACCTTCATCATCATCATCATCATCATCATCATCATCATCACTCTCATCAGTGTTATTCTATAACCTTTGTCATCATCATCATCATTATCACTGTTATTCTATCACCTTCATTATCATCATCATCATCATCACTCTCATCAGTGTTATTCTATCACCTTCATCATCATCATCATCATCATCACTCTCATCAGTGTTATTCTATCACCTTCATCATCATCATCATCATTCTCATCAGTGTTATTCTATAACCATCATCATCTTCATCACTCTCATCAGCGTTATACTATATTCTCCATCATCATCATCATCATCATCATTATCACTGTTATTCTATCACCTTCATCATCATCATCATCATCATCACTCTCATCCGTGTTATTCTATCACCTTCATCATCATCATCATCACTCTCATCAGTGTTATTCCATCACCTTCATTATCATCATCCTCATCATCATCAGTGTTATAGTGGTCTTGCCCTCCTCCCTGGTCCCGTCATCCCCTCAGGCCCCTCCTTCCTTCCCTCGCTGTCTTAGCTGCTTCTCTGTATTTCTGATGGCGTTTTCTCAGTGACTCTTCTCCATGAGGATGTGGAGTTTTTTGAGAGAGGTCTAATCACCGCCGTGATAAAACATACATTTACTGGCCTATGTTATGATGTTCTCAGCTGCCCTGCAGTTTCCACACCGTCCGTCTGCGTGGCGTTCTGCCCTCACCACGTTCTTTGGAGCTCTTCAACCTTTCTCTAATTAGCTCATGTTCAAAGCCCACTCTGCTCCAATTAGAATCCACGGCAAGTTTATTTTTGACAGGAAGTCAAACACAGGAACTCAAAGAGAATTTCAGAATAAAACACCAGGTGCAAACTGCTGAGTTTATCCCATCAGTATATCAACATGTAGAGGTGCTGTCTGTTCCCATGGTAACTGGTGATCATGTGACCCGGCATGAGCTACCTCGGCATCCGCTCCTCCTCAGAGACAAGCCCAGATGGCAGGGGTGCATGGCAAAGGTCAGTGTGAAACTGGGACTGTGTGGAAACTGCTGGTGGTCCTGTTTTCCTCTGCATGTGTCATTGTTAGATTGTTGACTATTAAAGATCTGTGAAGGTCATCATGTCTGTCCTTCTGTTATCAACCTGCACAGGTACACCAGAGTCCACACCTTCACAGGTACAGTCCCCTGATAACAGGTACACCAGAGTCCACACCTTCACAGGTACAGTCCCCTGATAACAGGTACACCAGAGTCCACACCTTCACAGGTACAGTCCCCTGATAACAGGTACACCAGATCCACACCTTCACAGGTACAGTCCCCTGATAACAGGGACACACACACCAGAGTCCACACCTTCACAGGTACAGTCACCTGATAACAGATACACCAGAGTCCACACCTTCACAGGTACAGTCACCTGATAACAGGTACACCAGAGTCCACACCTTCACAGGTACAGTCACCTGATAACAGATACACCAGAGTCCACACCTTCACAGGTACAGTCACCTGATAACAGATACATCAGAGTCCACACCTTCACAGGTACAGTCACCTGATAACAGATACATCAGAGTCCACACCTTCACAGGTACAGTCACCTGATAACAGGTACACCAGAGTCCACACCTTCACAGGTACAGTCACCTGATAACAGATACACCAGAGTCCACACCTTCACAGGTACAGTCCCCTGATAACAGGTACACCAGAGTCCACACCTTCACAGGTACAGTCACCTGATAACAGGTACACCAGAGTCCACACCTTCACAGGTACAGTCCCCTGATAACAGGTACACCAGATCCACACCTTCACAGGTACAGTCCCCTGATAACAGGGACACACACACCAGAGTCCACACCTTCACAGGTACAGTCACCTGATAACAGATACACCAGAGTCCACACCTTCACAGGTACAGTCACCTGATAACAGGTACACCAGAGTCCACACCTTCACAGGTACAGTCACCTGATAACAGATACACCAGAGTCCACACCTTCACAGGTACAGTCACCTGATAACAGATACACCAGAGTCCACACCTTCACAGGTACAGTCACCTGATAACAGATACATCAGAGTCCACACCTTCACAGGTACAGTCACCTGATAACAGGTACACCAGAGTCCACACCTTCACAGGTACAGTCACCTGATAACAGATACACCAGAGTCCACACCTTCACAGGTACAGTCACCTGATAACAGATACACCAGAGTCCACACCTTCACAGGTACAGTCCCCTGATAACAGGTACACCAGAGTCCACACCTTCACAGGTACAGTCACCTGATAACAGATACACCAGAGTCCACACCTTCACAGGTACAGTCACCTGATAACAGGTACACCAGAGTCCACACCTTCACAGGTACAGTCACCTGATAACAGGTACACCAGAGTCCACACCTTCACAGGTACAGTCACCTGATAACAGATACATCAGAGTCCACACCTTCACAGGTACAGTCCCCTGATAACAGGTACACCAGAGTCCACACCTTCACAGGTACAGTCACCTGATAACAGATACACCAGAGTCCACACCTTCAGGGACAGTCACCTGATAACAGGTACACCAGAGTCCACACCTTCAGGTACAGTCCCCTGATAACAGGTACACCAGAGTCCACACCTTCACAGGTACAGTCACCTGATAACAGATACACCAGAGTCCACACCTTCACAGGTACAGTCCCCTGATAACAGGTACACCAGAGTCCACACCTTCACAGGTACAGTCACCTGATAACAGGTACACCAGAGTCCACACCTTCACAGGTACAGTCACCTGATAACAGGGACACACACCAGAGTCCACACCTTCACAGGTACAGTCACCTGATAACAGGTACACCAGAGTCCACACCTTCACAGGTACAGTCACCTGATAACAGGGACACACACACCAGAGTCCACACCTTCACAGGTACAGTCACCTGATAACAGGTACACCAGAGTCCACACCTTCAGGGACAGTCACCTGATAACAGGTACACCAGAGTCCACACCTTCACAGGTACAGTCACCTGATAACAGGTACACCAGAGTCCACACCTTCACAGGTACAGTCACCTGATAACAGGTACACCAGAGTCCACACCTTCACAGGTACAGTCACCTGATAACAGGGACACACACACCAGAGTCCACACCTTCACAGGTACAGTCACCTGATAACAGGTACACCAGAGTCCACACCTTCACAGGTACAGTCACCTGATAACAGGTACACCAGAGTCCACACCTTCACAGGTACAGTCACCTGATAACAGGGACACACACACCAGAGTCCACACCTTCACAGGTACAGTCACCTGATAACAGGAACACCAGAGTCCACACCTTCAGGGACAGTCACCTGATAACAGGTACACCAGAGTCCACACCTTCACAGGTACAGTCACCTGATAACAGGTACACCAGAGTCCACACCTTCACAGGTACAGTCACCTGATAACAGGGACACACACACCAGAGTCCACACCTCCACAGGTACAGTCACCTGATAACAGGGACACACACACCAGAATCCACACCTTCACAGGTACAGTCACCTGATAACAGGTACACCAGAGTCCACACCTTCACAGGTACAGTCACCTGATAACAGGTACACCAGAGTCCACACCTTCACAGGTACAGTCACCTGATAACAGGGACACACACACCAGAGTCCACACCTTCAGAGGTACAGTCCCCTGATAACAGGTACACCAGAGTCCACACCTTCACAGGTACAGTCACCTGATAACAGGTACACCAGAGTCCGCACCTTCAGGGACAGTCACCTGATAACAGGTACACCAGAGTCCACACCTTCACAGGTACAGTCACCTGATAACAGGCACACCAGAGTCCACACCTTCACAGGTACAGTCACCTGATAACAGGTACACCAGAGTCCACACCTTCACAGGTACAGTCACCTGATAACAGGTACACCAGAGTCCACACCTTCACAGGTACAGTCACCTGATAACAGGTACACCAGACTCCGCACCTTCAGGGACAGTCACCTGATAACAGGTACACCAGAGTCCACACCTTCACAGGTACAGTCCCCTGATAACAGGTACACCAGAGTCCACACCTTCAGGGACAGTCACCTGATAACAGGTACACCAGAGTCCACACCTTCACAGGTACAGTCACCTGATAACAGGTACACCAGAGTCCACACCTTCAGGGACAGTCACCTGATAACAGGTACACCAGAGTCCACACCTTCACAGGTACAGTCACCTGATAACAGGTACACCAGAGTCCACACCTTCAGGGACAGTCACCTGATAACAGGTACACCAGAGTCCACACCTTCACAGGTACAGTCACCTGATAACAGGGACACACACACCAGAGTCCACACCTTCACAGGTACAGTCACCTGATAACAGGTACACCAGAGTCCACACCTTCACAGGTACAGTCACCTGATAACAGGTACACCAGAGTCCACACCTTCACAGGTACAGTCACCTGATAACAGGTACACCAGAGTCCACACCTTCAGGGACAGTCACCTGATAACAGGTACACCAGAGTCCACACCTTCACAGGTACAGTCACCTGATAACAGGTACACCAGAGTCCGCACCTTCAGGGACAGTCACCTGATAACAGGTACACCAGAGTCCACACCTTCACAGGTACAGTCACCTGATAACAGGTACACCAGAGTCCACACCTTCACAGGTACAGTCACCTGATAACAGGTACACCAGAGTCCACACCTTCAGGGACAGTCACCTGATAACAGGTACACCAGAGTCCACACCTTCAGGGACAGTCACCTGATAACAGGTACACCAGAGTCCACACCTTCACTGGTACAGTCACCTGATAACAGGTACACCAGAGTCCACACCTTCAGGGACAGTCACCTGATAACAGGTACACCAGAGTCCACACCTTCAGGGACAGTCACCTGATAACAGGTACACCAGAGTCCACACCTTCACAGGTACAGTCACCTGATAACAGGGACACACACACCAGAGTCCACACCTTCACAGGTACAGTCACCTGATAACAGGTACACCAGAGTCCACACCTTCACAGGTACAGTCACCTGATAACAGGTACACCAGAGTCCACACCTTCAGGGACACACAGGGCAGATGAAGGTTTCTCTTGTTTTTAAAAAAAGGTCTCTTTATCGTTGATTTCTTTCTGTATTCACAAATAAAAAAACGTCATTCATCATCTGTGAAGGATTCAAACCAGATAAGAAAAACCAGCATCTGGAATGGAGAACCCAACTCGCCAATAGACAGCATACTACTAATATGCACCTGCAGGTATTCTCTGAGGTTAGCAGATCTATGCTGTTTAAATCTACGCTGTTTAAACCTACTGTCTTTAAATCTACGGTGTTTAATTCTACTGTGTTTAAACTTATGGTATTTAAATCTACGGTGTTTAAACCTACGGTGTTTAAATCTACGATGTTTAAATCTACTGTGTTTAAATCTACAATGTTTAAACCTACGGTGTTTAAACCTACGGTGTTTAAATCTACGATGTTTAAATCTACGGTGTTTAAATCTACAATGTTTAAACCTATGGTGTTTAAATCTACGGTGTTTAATTCTACTGTGTTTAAATCTACTGTGTTTAAATGTACGATGTTTAAATGTACGATGTTTAAATCTACGCTGTTTAAATCTACGATGTTTACATTTACGCTGTTTAAATCTACGGTGTTAAAATCTACGCTGTTTAAATCTACGCTGTTTAAATCTACACTGTTTAAACCTACGGTGTTTAACTCTATGCTGTTTAAATCTACAGTGTTTAAATCTACGGTGTTTAAATCTATGCTGTTTAAATCAACGGTGTTTAAATCTTTGCTGTTAAAATCTACAATGTTTAAATCTACGGTGTTTAAATCTACGCTGTTTAAATCAACGGTGTTTAAATCTACGTTGTTTAAATCTACGCTGTTTAAATCAACGGTGTTTAAATCTACGCTGTTTAAATCTACGCTGTTTAAATCTATGGTGTTTAAATCTATGCTGTTTAAATCTTTGATGTTTAAATCTACGGTGTTTAAATCTACGGTGTTTAAATCTACGGTGTTTAAATCTATGCTGTTTAAATCTACAATGTTTAAATCAATGCTGTTTAAATCTATGATGTTTAAATCTACGCTGTTTAAATCTATGATGTTTAAATCTATGATGTTTAAATCTATGCTGTTTAAATCTATGCTGTTTAAATCTATGCTGTTTAAATCTACGATGTTTAAATCTACCTGAGGAATCAGATAGAGTAGATCAGAGAGAATATTTAGAAGGTTAGTGGTATTAAAACATGAGCATCGGTTCTTCATAAATCCTGTTTGGTGGGTTCATATAATGGATGGAAGGGGAACCTCAAGACTCAAGTCAAGAGTTCATCAAGAATGTTTATGTCTGAGTTCAGAAGGCAGACAGGACCATCTGAGGGGATTTGAATCTTTTTTAAGGATGAGTGAAATGGTCGCCGCTTTCATAGTTTTAGGAAGACCATCAGAGGAAAGAGAGTCCTCACAGACAGAGAGGAGGAGAGGCCCTAGACTCTCTGGGAATGTTTGAAAGAATTTGGATGGGTAGCCATCAGACCCAGGAGATTTATCATTATGTAGGTCTGCTGCCTGTTCTGGGTCCCATCGAGGGACATCAAGACTGTGAAAGAACTCTTCTAAGGCCCACTGATTGGCTGGGAGCTCTGAAATATAAAGACTGGAATAAAAGTCATGACAGCACCAGTTTACCTCTAAAGGATCACTGAGGTTAAAGAATGTTCTAGAAGTCCTCTCATGTAGATGAGAAGATCACATCTTACCCACCTTCTCCCCACAATCATACATTCTTTAAAATAAGATGTTCAGCTCAGCATGGAGAAACAAATTAAATATTTAGAGTTAGATGGTGGTGAAAGAAGTCATCTGAGGATGAGTGACTGTGAATCTAGTATGTCTATATCTAGTTTACAGATGTCATGAGTCAACTGGTTATATGGGACTAACTGTTTACATCTCTTTGCTGCAGAGTAAGAAAAGACCACCACCCTAAGTAGCCTTCAATGTCTCCAAGATAAAAAGATATAAACTCTGTCACCAGGACTGAAACTTTGTCACCAGGACTGAAACTCTGTCACCAGGACTGAAACTCTGTCACTAGGACTGAAACTCTGTCACCATGACTGAAAGCCTGTCACCAGGACTGAAACTCTGTCACCAGGACTAAAACTCTGTCACCAGGACTGAAACTCCGTCACTAGGACTGAAACTCTGTCACCAGGACTGAAACCCTTTCACCAGGACTGAAACTCTGTCACTGTGACTGAAACTCTGTCACTGTGACTGAAACTCTCTCACCAGGACTGAAACTCTGTCACCAGGACTGAAACTCTCTCACTTGGACTGAAACTCTGTCACTAGGACTGAAACTCTCTCACCAGGACTGAAACTCTCTCACCAGGACTGAAACTCTGTCACCAGGACTGAAACTCTGTCACTAGGACTGAAACTCTGTGACCAGGACTGAAACTCTGTCACCAGGACTGAAACTCTGTGACCAGGACTGAAACTCTGTCACCAGGACTGAAACTCTGTCACCAGGACTGAAACTCTGTCACTGTGACTGAAACTCTGTCACCAGGACAGAAACTCTGTCACTAGGACTGAAACTCTGTCACCAGGACTGAAAATCTGTCACCAGGACTGAAACTCTATCACCAGGACTGAAACTCTGTCACCAGGACTGAAACTCTGTCACCAGGACTGAAACTCTGTCACTAGGACTGAAACTCTGTCACCAGGACTGAAACTCTGTCACCAGGACTGAAACTCTGTGACCAGGACTGAAACTCTGTCACCAGGACTGAAACTCTGTCACCAGGACTGAAACTCTGTCACTGTGACTGAAACTCTGTCACCAGGACTGAAATTCTGTCACTAGGACTGAAACTCTGTCACCAGGACTGAAACTCTGTCACCAGGACTGAAACTCTCTCACCAGGACTGAAACTCTGTCACCAGGACTGAAACAATGTCACCAGGACTGAAACAATGTCACCAGGACAGAAAGTCTGTCACCAGGACTGAAACTCTGTCACCAGGACTGAAACTCTGTCACCAGGACTGAAACTCTCTCACTTGGACTGAAACTCTGTCACTAGGACTGAAACTCTCTCACCAGGACTGAAACTCTCTCACCAGGACTGAAACTCTGTCACCAGGACTGAAACTCTGTCACTAGGACTGAAACTCTGTGACCAGGACTGAAACTCTGTCACCAGGACTGAAACTCTGTCACCAGGACTGAAACTCTGTCACTGTGACTGAAACTCTGTCACCAGGACAGAAACTCTGTCACTAGGACTGAAACTCTGTCACCAGGACTGAAAATCTGTCACCAGGACTGAAACTCTATCACCAGGACTGAAACTCTGTCACCAGGACTGAAACTCTGTCACCAGGACTGAAACTCTGTCACTAGGACTGAAACTCTGTGACCAGGACTGAAACTCTGTCACCAGGACTGAAACTCTGTCACCAGGACTGAAACTCTGTCACCAGGACTGAAACTCTCTCACCAGGACTGAAACTCTGTCACCAGGACTGAAACAATGTCACCAGGACTGAAACAATGTCACCAGGACAGAAAGTCTGTCACCAGGACTGAAACTCTGTCACCAGGACTGAAACTCTGTCACCAGGACTGAAACTCTGTGCCCAGGACTGAAACTCTGTCACTGTGACTGAAACTCTGTCACCAGGACTGAAACTCTGTCACCAGGACTGAAACTCTCTCACCAGGACTGAAACTCTGTCACTAGGACTGAAACTCTCTCACCAGGACTGAAACTCTCTCACCAGGACTGAAACTCTGTCACCAGGACTGAAACTCTGTCACCAGGACTGAAACTCTGTCACTAGGACTGAAACTCTGTGACCAGGACTGAAACTCTGTCACTAGGACTGAAACTCTGTGACCAGGACTGAAACTCTGTCACTAGGACTGAAACTCTGTCACCAGGACTGAAACTCTGTCACTAGGACTGAAACTCTGTGACCAGGACTGAAACTCTGTCACCAGGACTGAAACTCTGTGACCAGGACTGAAACTCTGTCACCAGGACTGAAACTCTGTCACCAGGACTGAAACTCTGTCACTGTGACTGAAACTCTGTCACCAGGACTGAAACTCTGTCACTAGGACTGAAACTCTGTCACCAGGACTGAAACTCTGTCACCAGGACTGAAACTCTGTCACCAGGACTGAAACTCTGTCACCAGGACTGAAACAATGTCACCAGGACTGAAACTCTGTCACCAGGACTGAAACAATGTCACCAGGACTGAAACTCTGTCACCAGGACTGAAACTTTCTCACCAGGACTGAAACTCTGTGCCCAGGACTGAAACTCTGTCACTGTGACTGAAACTCTGTCACCAGGACTGAAAATCTGTCACCAGGACTGAAACTCTCTCACCAGGACTGAAACTCTGTCACTAGGACTGAAACTCTCACACCAGGACTGAAACTCTGTGACCAGGACTGAAACTCTGTCACTAGGACTGAAACTCTGTGACCAGGACTGAAACTCTGTCACTAGGACTGAAACTCTCTCACCATGACTGAAACTCTGTCACTAGGACTGAAACTCTGTGACCAGGACTGAAACTCTGTCCCCAGGACTGAAACTCTGTCACTGTGACTGAAACTCTGTCACTGTGACTGAAACTCTGTCACCAGGACTGAAACTCTGTCACCAGGACTGAAACTCTGTCACCAGGACTGAAACAATGTCACCAGGACTGAAACAATGTCACCAGGACAGAAAGTCTGTCACCAGGACTGAAACTCTGTCACCAGGACTGAAACTTTGTCACTAGGACTGAAACTCTGTGACCAGGACTGAAACTCTGTCACTGTGACTGAAACTCTGTCACCAGGACTGAAACTCTGTCACCAGGACTGAAACTCTGTCACCAGAACTGAAACTCTGTCACCAGGACTGAAACTCTGTCACCAGGACTGAAACTCTGTCACCAGGACTGAAACAATGTCACCAGGACAGAAACTCTGTCACCAGAACTGAAACTCTGTTACCAGGACTGAAACTCTGTCACCAGGACTGAAACTCTGTCACCAGGACTGAAACTCTGTCACCAGGACTGAAACTCTGTCACCAGGACAGAAACTCTGTCACTAGGACTGAAACTTTCTCACCAGGACTGAAAGTCTGTCACCAGGACTGAAACTTTCTCACCAGGACTGAAACTCTGTCACCAGGACTGAAACTCTGTCACCAGGACAGAAACTCTGTCACCAGGACTGAAACAATGTGACCAGGACTGAAACTCTGTCACCAGGACTGAAACAATGTCACCAGGACTGAAACAATGTCACCAGGACAGAAACTCTGTCACCAGAACTGAAACTTTCTCACCAGGACTGAAACTCTGTGACCAGGACTGAAACTTTCTCACTAGGACTGAAACTCTGTCACTAGGACTGAAACTTTCTCACCAGGACTGAAACTCTGTCACCGGGACTAAAACTCTGTCAACAGGACTGAAACTCTGTCACCAGGACTGAAACTCTGTCACCAGGACTGAAACTCTGTCACTAGGACTGAAACTTTCTCACCAGGACTGAAACTCTGTCACCAGGACTGAAACTCTGTCACCAGGACTGAAACTCTGTCACCAGGACTGAAACTCTGTCACCAGGACTGAAACTCTGTCACTAGGACTGAAACTTTCTCACCAGGACTGAAACTCTGTCACCAGGACTAAAACTCTGTCACCAGGACTAAAACTCTGTCACTAGGACTGAAACTCTGTCACCAGGACTGAAACTCTGTCACTAGGACTGAAACTTTCTCACCAGGACTGAAACTCTGTCACCAGGACTAAAACTCTGTCACCAGGACTAAAACTCTGTCACTAGGACTGAAACTCTTCGCTGTATCGGCTGACAGTCTTAATGATGAGGATTTGTATTTTTTTCTCGTCCACAGTCAGACTCGATCAATCAAAGGCAGTTTATGAAACACAGAGTGATTTTAAGAGTGCACAGATCCTCGGTCTAAATCGGGGGGGGGCAGCAGGTGCTCAGAGCTGCATTAAGCAGTAAAATGGGCTAAAGATTGGTTAATTAAGGCTGAAAAGCTGATGTAATTAGGAGCAGCAGAGATTAGTGTGTGCTGACGGCTGGCCGAGCAGGATCTGCAGCTAATAGACTTATTATGTCTGAACGTTACTTTATACCGCGAATAAACACAAACAAATTAGAAGCCGGCGGCCAATAATGGCTGATGTTGTCAGGCGCTGACAGAAATCCATGGCCCTATAACACTGTGTTAATTTTATGCACCACTGACAAGCACCCCGTCGATCAATAACACTACAATAAAAGAAGGTGAGCCATCAATCTGAGCTCTGCAGTGTGATGGAGCAGGACAAACACTGAGGGAGGGATTCAGCCAATCAGAGCTCAGCATTACTGCTCCTCACTCATTAGACCACAGGGATAAAAACACACTGATACACAGGGTCAGTCTATGATATATGCTGTATGTAATAATCTTTATTTATAAAAGAATGAATCTGTCTGCTATTTATAATAAAACAAAGGGATTTCTAATACAGGAGCCAACTAATTCTCTTTGATAAATATCAGAACTACAGTTATCCAGCTTTAAAACCTTGACTGATGTCACGTTTTTATCAGTAACAGTCAGTCAGCTCTCTCTGATATCAGAAATAAAACTCAAACATAACAGACAGGAACACGAAACAAAAAAAGATATATGAGATTAGACCATTTAAGAAAGTTTTTCAAGACGTGATCATTCAAAATGAGATAATTAAGGATTAAATATTCCAAGATTAGATATTTTAGAGTAAGATATTTCAGGACCAGACAATTTGAGATTATTTGGTTAAGGATTAAAAAAAAATCCAAGTTTAGATATTTTAAAATAAGATCATTAAAAATTTTATACATTTTAATGCAAGATAAATCAGGATAAACTAATCTTAGATTAGACAATTCAAGATAAGATAATTCAAAATCAACAAATCTTAGATAAGATCCTTTAGTTTAGATCGTTTTAGATCAGTGTAACTCAGCCCTGCCAACCAGAGAGCCAAACTGCTGAAAAATGCCGTTGAGAGAGCCACAACGTTAGGGGTGAAAAGTGGCAAAAAAGGGTTAAAATGGTATAAAAAATATGTTTCAGGTGTCAAAAATCAGCAAAAATGGGTGAAAAGGGGGCAAAGTAGACAAAAAATGGCAAGAAATGGATAAAAAGGGTGAAAAAAAAATAGGGAGAAAATTGGCCTAAAAGGGTGAGAAGTGACTAAAGAGGGCAGAGGTACACTAAAGAAACAGATTTTGACCCTTAGTAATTGTAACTTATAATTATTAAGTTTGTTTCACTGATTTAAATGTTTTTTTTTACTAATTTTAAATGTTCTGTCTCCATTTCAAATGAGTTGAATTTAATTGTGCAAAAATAACCTAATAAAACTGTGTTCAAATAAGTTGGTTTGAAAAGTGTTAAATAACATTAAAAAAAGATTGTGTTAAACTAAAGTGATTTTCATTTTAAAAAGTGTTCAGGCTAGTTGATTTTTATTGTGGACCAGGAACAAAAATATGAGGACCACATACTGCCCTGTGTGAGCACGTGCATGACAAATCTGCAGTTTTCCCAGAATGCCTTTGGGCACTAAACCTTCATGCACTCAGTTTGTCGCTGCTGTCTCGGCCAGGACACCCTCGAAAAAGAGATTTTTAATCTCAAAGAGGTTTTCTCCTGGTTACATAAAGGTTCAATAAAATAAATAAAATGCACCATGAGTGAAGTTGCTGTCTCAGTTAAAGACGTCGGGCCTATAGGGGGCGATGTTACCGTAGTTAATGTCAGTGAATGGTGGATGGCGCATTGACACTGATGAACCTTCACCTACTGGTTCAGAGGATGACTAACAGTCATTGCTACAAATGATTGCACAGGTTAGTCCACCTTAGTTGAAATGACATAAAAAACTTTATCAGTGAGCACTATTTGACGTTTTAAGGTAAGCAGTCAGCTACAACACACTCAGCTTGTTTTACAGTGTGCTAAATCTGAGCAAATATACCTCTAATTTGTAATTACTTAAAAATAATAAGTTGAGTCAACTGATAAATCATACGTGGACTGTAGGCAAATTTCTTTTGTGCAACTGCTAAAATTAATAAAATTGAGTTAATTGAACTCCATTCATTCGAGTCTGTCTGACCGAGGTTTAGTTGACTTTTAAAAAAAATTTAGCACCTGCTTCACAAAATTATTCAGTTAAACTTACCTGCATTATTCATCTGAGATGACTTAAAAACATTAAGTTCAGTCAACAAAAAATAAAAGCTAAACATATTGTGTGTAACTGCTAAAATTAATAAAATTAAGTAGGATCAACAGAACATTTTTTCAAAAAACAGCAAAAATGGGTGTTAAAGGGAAAGTAGACAAAAAATGGCAAGAAATGGTTAAAAGTAAAAAACATGGGGAGAAAAAGTGGCAATAAAGAGTGAGAAGTTACCAAAATTGAGTTACAGGTGGCAAAAATGGCCAAAAAAAGTGGCTAAAAGAAGTCGCAAAAGCAGGCTTAAAACAGTGAAAATGGATTAAAAGTGGTAAAAAAAGTAAAAAAAAAAAGAAGGAAAGAAAATTGGCAAAAACTGCAAATAAGGGCAATGAGATATACAGACAAAAAATCAAGTATGACAAAGTCAACTGTGCAAGTGTGGGAAACAAACTGATTAATGGGACTTGCGATGGATAATCCTGAGGTCAAAGTTTTCCTCTTTAAGGTTTTCTGGGGAATCATATTTCAGACTGGGACACAAAGAGCCACAGGCTGAGTATCAGATACGCTGTCATCCGTCTGATACCCTCTAACAGACCTGATCCCTGCGGTCTCTGTGTGAGGAACAGGTTTATACTCAGACCCTGCTGGGTCTTAGGTTAGAGCTGGATCAGGGTCTGAGGTAGTCTGATCAGGTGAATGTTAAAACCCAAAGATGACTATGAGGCCTAATGAACCTGGGCTGTGATCCTTTTATTGTTTACTGAGGATTTCTCCACATTTAGGAGCAACAGCAGCATTTAGAGCTCAGACGTCTTAGTCAGCATTACAAGGATTTATTAGAATGACAGCGATGATCCTAGGGGCCACTGGGGCCACTGGGGCCACTGGGGCTCAGTGGGTATAGGCCCCGTTCACACAGAAATGAATTCAGGTGTGTACGCAAAAGTTTTTTGTTGGCATTTCATCCACACGGAAACGGCGTTTTGAGTGACTGTAAATGATACTTTTTGAAACCGGGTCCCAGAGTGCATAAATCCGTAGACGAATACCGTTTCGTGTGGACTGTTATCCGCCTCTTTCTTGAAACCATTACATCACACACGGCGTAGCGCCCTTAGGGCGCTTGCGCGGGTTAGGCCAAAACAATAATAGCGGACTACACGGTTGTGTTCGCGCTGCAGAAGCTACTGAGCTTGTTGTGGCTTTTACAGAAAAAACTGATGCTCCTTTAACACCACCGCGTTACGCAAACACCATATGTTCTTAAATCCAACGCAGAGAACGATCAGATGGACAACTAAATGGAAGTTTGTGTTAGTTTTCTGTGATATTCTTCTTCTACTCTGGTGCATTTCCATGGCAGCGTTACAGCGCCACATATAGGCTTGGCATATGTACTACAGCGTTTTCAGTCGTTTCAGTTGTTCCGTGTTTACGTGGATATTTCCTGAAAAAATCCCTTAATTTTTCCAAAACAAAACGGCAGTATAGCGTTTTCGTTTCCGTGTGAACGGGGCCATAGTCACATTGCCCGCAATAGGGCAGTCATGGGTTCATTACCCAGCTCTAGCAGTCACATGTCAGTGTGTCCTTGGGAAAGACACTTAACCCCAGTTATCTCTAGAGGTTTGTCAGTGCTGTGTGAGAGTGTATGGATGTGTCTGAATGCAGCTAATACTGATGGTCACATCTCCATAGCAACCTCTGCCATCACTGACTGTGGAGGTGAAGTGAATGGGAGTGAATGGGAGTGAAAGGGAGTGAATGGGAGTGAATGGGGTGAATGAGTGTGAATGGGAGTGAATGGGAGTGAAAGGGAGTAAATAGGAGTGAATGGGAGTGAATGGGTGTGAATGGGAGTGAATGGGAGTGAAAGGGAGTGAAAGGGAGTGAATGGGAGTGAAAGGGAGTGAAAGGGAGTGAATGGGAGTGAAAGGGAGTGAATGGGAGTGAATGGGAGTAAATAGGAGTGAATGGGAGTGAATGGGAGTGAATGGGAGTGAAAGGGAGTGAATGGGAGTGAATGGGAGTGAAAGGGAGTGAAAGGGAGTGAATGGGAGTGAAAGGGAGTGAAAGGGAGTGAAAGGGAGTGAATGGGAGTGAAAGGGAGTGAACTGGAGTGAATGGGTGCAGGTGAAATGAGTAGTCAGACAGGTCAACTTATGGATTCATCATAGACATTAGAACAGAATTTCAGGTCTACAGGTGAGCTGATCTTTAGGTCTACAGGTGAGCTGATCTTTAGGTCTACAGGTGAGCTGGTCTTTAGGTCTACAGGTGAGCTGATCTTTAGGTCTACAGGTGAGCTGGTCTTTAGGTCTACAGGTGAGCTGATCTTTAGGTCTACAGGTGAGATGATCCTCAGGTCTACAGGTGAGATGATCCTCAGGTCTACAGGTGAGCTGATCCTCAGGTCTACAGGTGAGCTGATCCTCAGGTCTACAGATGAGCTGATCCTCAGGTCTACAGGTGAGCTGATCTTTAGATCTACAGATGAGCTGATCTTTAGATCTACAGGTGAGCTGATCTTTAGGTCTACAGGTGAGCTGGTCTTTAGGTCTACAGATGAGCTGATCTTTAGGTCTACAGGTGAGCTGATCTTTAGGTCTACAGGTGAGCTGGTCTTTAGGTCTACAGGTGAGCTGATCTTTAGGTCTACAGGTGAGCTGATCTTTAGGTCTACAGGTGAGCTGGTCTTTAGGTCTACAGGTGAGCTGGTCTTTAGATCTACAGGTGAGCTGGTCTTTAGGTCTACAGGTGAGCTGATCTTTAGGTCTACAGGTGAGCTGATCTTTAGATCTACAGGTGAGCTGGTCTTTAGGTCTACAGGTGAGCTGATCTTTAGGTCTACAGGTGAGCTGATCCTCAGGTCTATAGGTGAGATGATCCTCAGGTATACAGGTGAGCTGATCCTCAGGTCTACAGGTGAGCTGGTCTTTAGGTCTACAGGTGAGCTGGTCTTTAGGTCTACAGGTGAGCTGATCTTTAGATCTACAGGTGAGCTGATCTTTAGGTCTACAGGTGAGCTTATCCTCAGGTCTACAGGTGAGCTGATCCTCAGGTCTACAGGTGAGCTGGTCTTTAGATCTACAGATGAGCTGATCTTTAGGTCTACAGGTGAGCTGATCTTTAGGTCTACAGGTGAGCTGATCTTTAGGTCTACAGGTGAGCTGATCTTTAGGTCTACAGGTGAGCTGATCTTTAGGTCTACAGGTGAGCTGATCTTTAGGTCTACAGGTGAGCTGATCCTCAGGTCTACAGGTGAGCTGATCCTCAGGTCTACAGGTGAGCTGATCCTCAGGTCTACAGGTGAGCTGGTCTTTAGGTCTACAGGTGAGCTGGTCTTTAGATCTACAGGTGAGCTGATCTTTAGGTCTACAGGTGAGCTGAGGCTCAGGTCTACAGGTGAGCTGAGGCTCAGGTCTACAGGTGAGCTGATCCTCAGGTCTACAGGTGAGCTGATCCTCAGGTCTACAGGTGAGCTGATCCTCAGGTCTACAGGTGAGCTGGTCTTTAGATCTACAGATGAGCTGATCTTTAGGTCTACAGGTGAGCTGATCTTTAGGTCTACAGGTGAGCTGATCTTTAGGTCTACAAGTGAGCTGATCTTTAGGTCTACAGGTGAGCTGATCCTCAGGTCTACAGGTGAGCTGATCTTTAGGTCTACAGGTGAGCTGATCTTTAGGTCTACAGGTGAGCTGATCTTTAGGTCTACAGGTGAGCTGATCCTCAGGTCTACAGGTGAGCTGGTCTTTAGGTCTACAGGTGAGCTGGTCTTTAGATCTACAGGTGAGCTGATCTTTAGGTCTACAGGTGAGCTGAGGCTCAGGTCTACAGGTGAGCTGAGGCTCAGGTCTACAGGTGAGCTGATCCTCAGGTCTACAGGTGAGCTGATCCTCAGGTCTACAGGTGAGCTGATCCTCAGGTCTACAGGTGAGCTGGTCTTTAGATCTACAGATGAGCTGATCTTTAGGTCTACAGGTGAGCTGATCTTTAGGTCTACAGGTGAGCTGATCTTTAGGTCTACAAGTGAGCTGATCTTTAGGTCTACAGGTGAGCTGATCCTCAGGTCTACAGGTGAGCTGATCTTTAGGTCTACAGGTGAGCTGATCTTTAGGTCTACAGGTGAGCTGATCCTCAGGTCTACAGATGAGCTGATCTTTAGGTCTACAGGTGAGCTGATCTTTAGGTCTACAGGTGAGCTGGTCTTTAGGTCTACAGGTGAGCTGATCCTCAGGTCTACAGGTGAGCTGATCTTTAGGTCTACAGGTGAGCTGATCCTCAGGTCTACAGATGAGCTGATCTTTAGGTCTACAGGTGAGCTGATCTTTAGGTCTACAGGTGAGCTGATCTTTAGGTCTACAGGTGAGCTGATCCTCAGGTCTACAGGTGAGCTGATCTTTAGGTCTACAGGTGAGCTGATCTTTAGGTCTACAGGTGAGCTGATCCTCAGGTCTACAGATGAGCTGATCTTTAGGTCTACAGGTGAGCTGATCCTCAGGTCTACAGGTGAGCTGATCCTCAGGTCTACAGGTGAGCTGATCCTCAGTTCTACAGGTGAGCTGATCCTCAGGTCTACAGGTGAGCTGATCCTCAGGTCTACAGGTGAGCTGATCCTCAGGTCTACAGGTGAGCTGATCCTCAGTTTTACAGGTGAGCTGATCCTCAGTTCTACAGGTGAGCTGATCCTCAGGTCTACAGGTGAGCTGATCCTCAGGTCTACAGGTGAGCTGAGGCTCAGGTCTACAGGTGAGCTGATCCTCAGGTCTACAGGTGAGCTGATCCTCAGGTCTACAGGTGAGCTGATCTTTAGGTCTACAGGTGAGCTGATCTTTAGGTCTACAGGTGAGCTGATCTTTAGGTCTACAAGTGAGCTGATCTTTAGGTCTACAGGTGAGCTGATCTTTAGGTCTACAGGTGAGCTGATCTTTAGGTCTACAGGTGAGCTGATCTTTAGGTCTACAAGTGAGCTGATCTTTAGGTCTACAGGTGAGCTGATCCTCAGGTCTACAGGTGAGCTGATCTTTAGGTCTACAGGTGAGCTGATCCTCAGGTCTACAGGTGAGCTGGTCTTTAGATCTACAGATGAGCTGATCTTTAGGTCTACAGGTGAGCTGATCTTTAGGTCTACAGGTGAGCTGATCTTTAGGTCTACAGGTGAGCTGATCTTTAGGTCTACAGGTGAGCTGATCCTCAGGTCTACAGGTGAGCTGATCCTCAGGTCTACAGGTGAGCTGATCCTCAGGTCTACAGGTGAGCTGGTCTTTAGGTCTACAGGTGAGCTGGTCTTTAGATCTACAGGTGAGCTGATCTTTAGGTCTACAGGTGAGCTGAGGCTCAGGTCTACAGGTGAGCTGAGGCTCAGGTCTACAGGTGAGCTGATCCTCAGGTCTACAGGTGAGCTGATCCTCAGGTCTACAGGTGAGCTGGTCTTTAGATCTACAGATGAGCTGATCTTTAGGTCTACAGGTGAGCTGATCTTTAGGTCTACAGGTGAGCTGATCTTTAGGTCTACAGGTGAGCTGATCTTTAGGTCTACAAGTGAGCTGATCTTTAGGTCTACAGGTGAGCTGATCCTCAGGTCTACAGGTGAGCTGATCTTTAGGTCTACAGGTGAGCTGATCTTTAGGTCTACAGGTGAGCTGATCCTCAGGTCTACAGGTGAGCTGATCTTTAGGTCTACAGGTGAGCTGATCTTTAGGTCTACAGGTGAGCTGATCCTCAGGTCTACAGGTGAGCTGATCTTTAGGTCTACAGGTGAGCTGATCTTTAGGTCTACAGGTGAGCTGATCTTTAGGTCTACAGGTGAGCTGATCTTTAGGTCTACAGGTGAGCTGGTCTTTAGGTCTACAGGTGAGCTGATCCTCAGGTCTACAGGTGAGCTGATCTTTAGGTCTACAGGTGAGCTGATCCTCAGGTCTACAGATGAGCTGATCTTTAGGTCTACAGGTGAGCTGATCTTTAGGTCTACAGGTGAGCTGATCTTTAGGTCTACAGGTGAGCTGATCCTCAGGTCTACAGGTGAGCTGATCTTTAGGTCTACAGGTGAGCTGATCTTTAGGTCTACAGGTGAGCTGATCCTCAGGTCTACAGATGAGCTGATCTTTAGGTCTACAGGTGAGCTGATCCTCAGGTCTACAGATGAGCTGATCTTTAGGTCTACAGGTGAGCTGATCTTTAGGTCTACAGGTGAGCTGGTCTTTAGGTCTACAGGTGAGCTGATCTTTAGGTCTACAGGTGAGCTGATCTTTAGGTCTACAGGTGAGCTGATCCTCAGGTCTACAGGTGAGCTGATCCTCAGGTCTACAGGTGAGCTGATCCTCAGGTCTACAGGTGAGCTGATCCTCAGTTTTACAGGTGAGCTGATCCTCAGTTCTACAGGTGAGCTGATCCTCAGGTCTACAGGTGAGCTGATCCTCAGGTCTACAGGTGAGCTGATCCTCAGGTCTACAGGTGAGCTGATCTTTAGGTCTACAGGTGAGCTGAGGCTCAGGTCTACAGGTGAGCTGAGGCTCAGGTCTACAGGTGAGCTGATCCTCAGGTCTACAGGTGAGCTGATCCTCAGGTCTACAGGTGAGCTGATCCTCAGGTCTACAGGTGAGCTGATCCTCAGGTCTACAGGTGAGCTGATCCTCAGGTCTACAGGTGAGCTGGTCTTTAGATCTACAGATGAGCTGATCTTTAGGTCTACAGGTGAGCTGATCTTTAGGTCTACAGGTGAGCTGATCTTTAGGTCTACAGGTGAGCTGGTCTTTAGGTCTACAGGTGAGCTGATCTTTAGGTCTACAGGTGAGCTGGTCTTTAGGTCTACAGGTGAGCTGATCTTTAGGTCTACAGGTGAGATGATCCTCAGGTCTACAGGTGAGATGATCCTCAGGTCTACAGGTGAGCTGATCCTCAGGTCTACAGGTGAGCTGATCCTCAGGTCTACAGATGAGCTGATCCTCAGGTCTACAGGTGAGCTGATCTTTAGATCTACAGATGAGCTGATCTTTAGATCTACAGGTGAGCTGATCTTTAGGTCTACAGGTGAGCTGGTCTTTAGGTCTACAGATGAGCTGATCTTTAGGTCTACAGGTGAGCTGATCTTTAGGTCTACAGGTGAGCTGGTCTTTAGGTCTACAGGTGAGCTGATCTTTAGGTCTACAGGTGAGCTGATCTTTAGGTCTACAGGTGAGCTGGTCTTTAGGTCTACAGGTGAGCTGGTCTTTAGATCTACAGGTGAGCTGGTCTTTAGGTCTACAGGTGAGCTGATCTTTAGGTCTACAGGTGAGCTGATCTTTAGATCTACAGGTGAGCTGGTCTTTAGGTCTACAGGTGAGCTGATCTTTAGGTCTACAGGTGAGCTGATCCTCAGGTCTATAGGTGAGATGATCCTCAGGTATACAGGTGAGCTGATCCTCAGGTCTACAGGTGAGCTGGTCTTTAGGTCTACAGGTGAGCTGGTCTTTAGGTCTACAGGTGAGCTGATCTTTAGATCTACAGGTGAGCTGATCTTTAGGTCTACAGGTGAGCTTATCCTCAGGTCTACAGGTGAGCTGATCCTCAGGTCTACAGGTGAGCTGATCTTTAGGTCTACAGGTGAGCTGATCCTCAGGTCTACAGGTGAGCTGGTCTTTAGATCTACAGATGAGCTGATCTTTAGGTCTACAGGTGAGCTGATCTTTAGGTCTACAGGTGAGCTGATCTTTAGGTCTACAGGTGAGCTGATCTTTAGGTCTACAGGTGAGCTGATCTTTAGGTCTACAGGTGAGCTGATCTTTAGGTCTACAGGTGAGCTGATCCTCAGGTCTACAGGTGAGCTGATCCTCAGGTCTACAGGTGAGCTGATCCTCAGGTCTACAGGTGAGCTGGTCTTTAGGTCTACAGGTGAGCTGGTCTTTAGATCTACAGGTGAGCTGATCTTTAGGTCTACAGGTGAGCTGAGGCTCAGGTCTACAGGTGAGCTGAGGCTCAGGTCTACAGGTGAGCTGATCCTCAGGTCTACAGGTGAGCTGATCCTCAGGTCTACAGGTGAGCTGATCCTCAGGTCTACAGGTGAGCTGGTCTTTAGATCTACAGATGAGCTGATCTTCAGGTCTACAGGTGAGCTGATCTTTAGGTCTACAGGTGAGCTGATCTTTAGGTCTACAAGTGAGCTGATCTTTAGGTCTACAGGTGAGCTGATCCTCAGGTCTACAGGTGAGCTGATCTTTAGGTCTACAGGTGAGCTGATCTTTAGGTCTACAGGTGAGCTGATCTTTAGGTCTACAGGTGAGCTGATCCTCAGGTCTACAGGTGAGCTGGTCTTTAGGTCTACAGGTGAGCTGGTCTTTAGATCTACAGGTGAGCTGATCTTTAGGTCTACAGGTGAGCTGAGGCTCAGGTCTACAGGTGAGCTGAGGCTCAGGTCTACAGGTGAGCTGATCCTCAGGTCTACAGGTGAGCTGATCCTCAGGTCTACAGGTGAGCTGATCCTCAGGTCTACAGGTGAGCTGGTCTTTAGATCTACAGATGAGCTGATCTTTAGGTCTACAGGTGAGCTGATCTTTAGGTCTACAGGTGAGCTGATCTTTAGGTCTACAAGTGAGCTGATCTTTAGGTCTACAGGTGAGCTGATCCTCAGGTCTACAGGTGAGCTGATCTTTAGGTCTACAGGTGAGCTGATCTTTAGGTCTACAGGTGAGCTGATCCTCAGGTCTACAGATGAGCTGATCTTTAGGTCTACAGGTGAGCTGATCTTTAGGTCTACAGGTGAGCTGGTCTTTAGGTCTACAGGTGAGCTGATCCTCAGGTCTACAGGTGAGCTGATCTTTAGGTCTACAGGTGAGCTGATCCTCAGGTCTACAGATGAGCTGATCTTTAGGTCTACAGGTGAGCTGATCTTTAGGTCTACAGGTGAGCTGATCTTTAGGTCTACAGGTGAGCTGATCCTCAGGTCTACAGGTGAGCTGATCTTTAGGTCTACAGGTGAGCTGATCTTTAGGTCTACAGGTGAGCTGATCCTCAGGTCTACAGATGAGCTGATCTTTAGGTCTACAGGTGAGCTGATCCTCAGGTCTACAGGTGAGCTGATCCTCAGGTCTACAGGTGAGCTGATCCTCAGTTCTACAGGTGAGCTGATCCTCAGGTCTACAGGTGAGCTGATCCTCAGGTCTACAGGTGAGCTGATCCTCAGGTCTACAGGTGAGCTGATCCTCAGTTTTACAGGTGAGCTGATCCTCAGTTCTACAGGTGAGCTGATCCTCAGGTCTACAGGTGAGCTGATCCTCAGGTCTACAGGTGAGCTGATCCTCAGGTCTACAGGTGAGCTGATCTTTAGGTCTACAGGTGAGCTGAGGCTCAGGTCTACAGGTGAGCTGAGGCTCAGGTCTACAGGTGAGCTGATCCTCAGGTCTACAGGTGAGCTGATCCTCAGGTCTACAGGTGAGCTGATCTTTAGGTCTACAGGTGAGCTGATCTTTAGGTCTACAGGTGAGCTGATCTTTAGGTCTACAAGTGAGCTGATCTTTAGGTCTACAGGTGAGCTGATCTTTAGGTCTACAGGTGAGCTGATCTTTAGGTCTACAGGTGAGCTGATCTTTAGGTCTACAAGTGAGCTGATCTTTAGGTCTACAGGTGAGCTGATCCTCAGGTCTACAGGTGAGCTGATCTTTAGGTCTACAGGTGAGCTGATCCTCAGGTCTACAGGTGAGCTGGTCTTTAGATCTACAGATGAGCTGATCTTTAGGTCTACAGGTGAGCTGATCTTTAGGTCTACAGGTGAGCTGATCTTTAGGTCTACAGGTGAGCTGATCTTTAGGTCTACAGGTGAGCTGATCCTCAGGTCTACAGGTGAGCTGATCCTCAGGTCTACAGGTGAGCTGATCCTCAGGTCTACAGGTGAGCTGGTCTTTAGGTCTACAGGTGAGCTGGTCTTTAGATCTACAGGTGAGCTGATCTTTAGGTCTACAGGTGAGCTGAGGCTCAGGTCTACAGGTGAGCTGAGGCTCAGGTCTACAGGTGAGCTGATCCTCAGGTCTACAGGTGAGCTGATCCTCAGGTCTACAGGTGAGCTGATCTTTAGGTCTACAGGTGAGCTGATCTTTAGGTCTACAGGTGAGCTGATCCTCAGGTCTACAGGTGAGCTGATCTTTAGGTCTACAGGTGAGCTGATCTTTAGGTCTACAGGTGAGCTGATCCTCAGGTCTACAGGTGAGCTGATCTTTAGGTCTACAGGTGAGCTGATCTTTAGGTCTACAGATGAGCTGATCTTTAGGTCTACAGGTGAGCTGATCTTTAGGTCTACAGGTGAGCTGGTCTTTAGGTCTACAGGTGAGCTGATCCTCAGGTCTACAGGTGAGCTGATCTTTAGGTCTACAGGTGAGCTGATCCTCAGGTCTACAGATGAGCTGATCTTTAGGTCTACAGGTGAGCTGATCTTTAGGTCTACAGGTGAGCTGATCTTTAGGTCTACAGGTGAGCTGATCCTCAGGTCTACAGGTGAGCTGATCTTTAGGTCTACAGGTGAGCTGATCTTTAGGTCTACAGGTGAGCTGATCCTCAGGTCTACAGATGAGCTGATCTTTAGGTCTACAGGTGAGCTGATCCTCAGGTCTACAGATGAGCTGATCTTTAGGTCTACAGGTGAGCTGATCTTTAGGTCTACAGGTGAGCTGATCTTTAGGTCTACAGGTGAGCTGATCTTTAGGTCTACAGGTGAGCTGATCTTTAGGTCTACAGGTGAGCTGATCCTCAGGTCTACAGGTGAGCTGATCTTTAGGTCTACAGGTGAGCTGATCTTTAGGTCTACAGGTGAGCTGATCCTCAGGTCTACAGATGAGCTGATCTTTAGGTCTACAGGTGAGCTGATCCTCAGGTCTACAGGTGAGCTGATCCTCAGGTCTACAGGTGAGCTGATCCTCAGGTCTACAGGTGAGCTGATCCTCAGTTTTACAGGTGAGCTGATCCTCAGTTCTACAGGTGAGCTGATCCTCAGGTCTACAGGTGAGCTGATCCTCAGGTCTACAGGTGAGCTGATCCTCAGGTCTACAGGTGAGCTGATCTTTAGGTCTACAGGTGAGCTGAGGCTCAGGTCTACAGGTGAGCTGAGGCTCAGGTCTACAGGTGAGCTGATCCTCAGGTCTACAGGTGAGCTGATCCTCAGGTCTACAGGTGAGCTGATCCTCAGGTCTACAGGTGAGCTGATCCTCAGGTCTACAGGTGAGCTGATCCTCAGGTCTACAGGTGAGCTGGTCTTTAGATCTACAGATGAGCTGATCTTTAGGTCTACAGGTGAGCTGATCTTTAGGTCTACAGGTGAGCTGATCTTTAGGTCTACAGGTGAGCTGATCCTCAGGTCTACAGGTGAGCTGATCCTCAGGTCTACAGGTGAGCTGATCCTCAGGTCTACAGGTGAGCTGATCCTCAGGTGACCTGTAGACCTGAAGATCAGCTCACCTGTCTGTTGTCTTATCTTTGATCACACTCTAGTTCACAGAACAGTATTCTTCCTCAGTATAAAGAGATTTAAACAATGTTGTCTTTTATTATCCAAGCATCTGATCTGGTTTTAGTTTTAATCATGTTGTTGTTTGTTTTATTATTATTTAAATAATTTTGTTTCGTCAGTGTGTTAGAGGCTGTTTTTTCCATCCTTCATTTATACAGACTTCATATTTTCCTGTTTCTAATATTCTATATTTTAATTTATTAGAGTTTTCATGTGTTAATTTTGCTACATTTCAGTATTTCTGATTGTGTTGTAGATGTCAGGGTCAAGGCTTTGTTCATTATTTTTCTATGTTTTTAGTTTGTGTGTGATCATTCTGAGCTACATGCTCATGTAGAAAAGTCCTGAATCAATACGGTCTGCCTGATTGATTTTTCTGTTTCTAATTCCTGACACTGATCAGATCATTCTCACATAGAACATCTTTGACAGCTGTTCTCTCTCTCAGACTCTCACTCCAACTCTCTTATTGATCCTCAATCTGACCTTTGACCTTACCAAGAGGATAACATCACTTCATTAGTCGGGAGGGGGGGCAGTCTGTAAGCCCAGTGCTGATCTTAATGACTGGACACTGCAAGTCAATACCAATTAGCAATGACAGCAAACACTCAGACTGACAGAGCAGCAGCAGCATCACATCACTGTGATGACAGGGTTACACTAGGTTAGCTTAGCACAGGCTAACAGTGATGACAGGTTAGCTTAGCACAGGCTAACAGTGATGACAGGGTTACACTAGGTTAGCTTAGCACAGGCTAACAGTGATGACAGGTTAGCTTAGCACAGGCTAACAGTGATGACAGGGTTACACTAGGTTAGCTTAGCACAGGCTAACAGTGATGACAGGGTTACACTAGGTTAGCTTAGCACAGGCTAACAGTGATGACAGGTTAGCTTAGCACAGGCTAACTGTGATGACAGGTTAGCTTAGCACAGGCTAACAGTGATGACAGGGTTACACTAGGTTAGCTTAGCACAGGCTAACTGTGATGACAGGTTAGCTTAGCACAGGCTAACTGTGATGACAGGTTAGCTTAGCACAGGCTAACAGTGATGACAGGGTTACACTAGGTTAGCTTAGCACAGGCTAACTGTGATGACAGGGTTACACTAGGTTAGCTTAGCACAGGCTAACTGTGATGACAGGGTTACACTAGGTTAGCTTAGCACAGGCTAACAGTGATGACAGGGTTACACTAGGTTAGCTTAGCACAGGCTAACAGTGATGACAGGGTTACACTAGGTTAGCTTAGCACAGGCTAACAGTGATGACAGGGTTACACTAGGTTAGCTTAGCACAGGCTAACAGTGATGACAGGTTAGCTTAGCACAGGCTAACTGTGATGACAGGGTTACACTAGGTTAGCTTAGCACAGGCTAACAGTGATGACAGGGTTACTTTAGGTTAGCGTAGCACAGGCTAACTGTGATGACAGGGTTACACTAGGTTAGCTTAGCACAAGCTAACTGTGATGACAGGTTAGCTTAGCACAGGCTAACTGTGATGACAGGGTTACACTAGGTTAGCTTAGCACAGGCTAACTGTGATGACAGGTTAGCTTAGCACAGGCTAACTGTGATGACAGGTTAGCTTAGCACAGGCTAACAGTGATGACAGGGTTACACTTGGTTAGCTTAGCACAGGCTAACAGTGATGACAGGGTTACACTAGGTTAGCTTAGCACAGGCTAACTGTGATGACAGGGTTACACTAGGTTAGCTTAGCACAGGCTAACTGTGATGACAGGGTTACACTAGGTTAGCTTAGCACAGGCTAACTGTGATGACAGGGTTACACTAGGTTAGCTTAGCACAGGCTAACAGTGATGACAGGGTTACACTAGGTTAGCTTAGCACAGGCTAACAGTGATGACAGGGTTACACTAGGTTAGCTTAGCACAGGCTAACAGTGATGACAGGTTAGCTTAGCACAGGCTAACAGTGATATAATGATGTCTGAGATTGTTTATATGATAATTTCTGAGATTATTTATATAATGATGTCTGAGATTATTTATATAATGATGTCTGAGATTATTTATATAATGATGTCTGAGATTATTTATATAATAATGTCTGAGATTATTTATATAATGATGTCTGATATTATTTATATAATAATGTCTGAGATTATTTATATAATGATGTCTGAGATTTTTTATATAATGATGTCTGAGATTATTTATATAATAATGTCTGAGATTATTTATATAATGATGTCTGAGATTATTTATATAATGATGTCTGAGATTATTTATATAATAATGTCTGAGATTATTTATATAATGATGTCTGAGATTATTTATATAATAATGTCTGAGATTATTTATATAATGATGTCTGAGATTATTTATAAAATAATGTCTGAGATTATTTATATAACAATGTCTGAGATTATTTATATAACAATGTCTGAGATTATTTATAAAATGATGTCTGAGATTGTTTATATGATAATTTCTGAGATTATTTATATAACAATGTCTGAGATTATTTATATAATGATGTCTGAGATTATTTATATAATGATGTCTGAGATTATTTATATAATAATGTCTGAGATTATTTATATAATGATGTCTGAGATTATTTATATAATAATGTCTGAGATTATTTATATAATGATGTCTGAGATTATTTATATAATGATGTCTGAGATTATTTATATAATAATGTCTGAGATTATTTATATAATGATGTCTGAGATTATTTATATAATGATGTCTGAGATTATTTATATAATAATGTCTGAGATTATTTATATAATGATGTCTGAGATTATTTATATAATGATGTCTGATATTATTTATATAATAATATCTGAGATTATTTATATAATGATGTCTGATATTATTTAGATAACAATGTCTGAGATTATTTATATAATGATGTCTGAGATTATTTAGATAACAATGTCTGAGATTATTTATATAACGATGTCTGAGATTATTTATATAATGATGTCTGAGATTATTTAGATAACAATGTCTGAGATTATTTATATAACGATGTCTGAGATTATTTAGATAATGATGTCTGAGATTATTTATATACTAATGTCTGAGATTATTTATATATAATGATGTCTGAGATTTTTTAGATAATGATGTCTGAGATTATTTATATAATGATGTCTGAGATTATTTGTATAATAATGTCTGAGATTATTTATATAACAATGTCTGAGATTATTTACAAAATGATGTCTGAGATTATTTATATAATGATGTCTGAGATTATTTAGATAATGATGTTTGAGATTATTTGTATAATAATCTCTGAGATTATTTATATAATGATGTCTGAGATTATTTAGATAACAATGTCTGAGATTATTTATATAACGATGTCTGAGATTATTTAGATAATGATGTCTGAGATTATTTATATACTAATGTCTGAGATTATTTATATATAATGATGTCTGAGATTTTTTAGATAATGATGTCTGAGATTATTTATATAATGATGTCTGAGATTATTTGTATAATAATGTCTGAGATTATTTATATAATGATGTCTGAGATTATTTAGATAATGATGTCTGAGATTATTTAGATAATGATGTCTGAGATTATTTAGATAATGATGTCTGAGATTATTTAGATAATGATGTCTGAGATTATTTATATAATAATGTCTGAGATTATTTATATAATAATGTCTGAGATTATTTATATAATGATGTCTGATATTATTTATATAATAATATCTGAGATTATTTATATAATGATGTCTGAGATTATTTAGATAATGATGTTTGAGATTATTTGTATAATAATCTCTGAGATTATTTATATAATGATGTCTGAGATTATTTAGATAACAATGTCTGAGATTATTTATATAATGATGTCTGAGATTATTTATATTATAATGTCTGAGATTATTTAGATAATGATGTTTGAGATTATTTGTATAATAATCTCTGAGATTATTTATATAATGATGTCTGAGATTATTTGTATAATAATGTCTGAGATTATTTATATAATGATGTCTGAGATTATTTAGATAATGATGTCTGAGATTATTTAGATAATGATGTCTGAGATTATTTAGATAATGATGTCTGAGATTATTTATATAATAATGTCTGAGATTATTTATATAATGATGTCTGAGATTATTTATATAATGATATCTGAAATCATTTGTATAATAATGTCTGATATTTTTTATATAATAATGTCTGAGATTATTTATATAATAATGTCTGAGATTATTTATATAACAATGTCTGAGATTATTTATATAACAATGTCTGAGATTATTTATATAATGATGTCTGAGATTATTTATAAAATGATGTCTGAAATCATTTGTATAATAATGTCTGATATTTTTTATATAATGATGTCTGAGATTATTTATAAAATGATGTCTGAGATTATTTATATAATGATGTCTGAGATTGTTTATATGATAATTTCTGAGATTATTTATATAATGATGTCTGAGATTATTTATATAATGATATCTGAAATCATTTGTATAATAATGTCTGATATTTTTTATATAATAATGTCTGAGATTATTTATATAACAATGTCTGAGATTATTTACAAAATGATGTCTGAGATTATTTATATAATGATGTCTGATATAATTTATATAACAATGTCTGAGATTATTTATATAATAATGTCTGAGATTATTTGTATAATAATGTCTGAGATTATTTATATAATGATGTCTGAGATTATTTATAAAATGATGTCTGAGATTATTTATATAATAATGTCTGAGATTATTTATAAAATGATGTCTGAGATTATTTATATAATAATGTCTGAGATTGTTTATATGATAATTTCTGAGATTATTTATATAATGATGTCTGAGATTATTTATATAATGATATCTGAAATCATTTGTATAATAATGTCTGAGATTATTTATATAATAATGTCTGAGATTATTTATATAACAATGTCTGAGATTATTTATAAAATGATGTCTGAGATTATTTATATAATGATGTCTGAGATTATTTATATAATGATGTCTGAGATTATTTATAAAATGATGTCTGAGATTATTTATAAAATGATGTCTGAGATTATTTATATAATAATGTCTGAGATTATTTATAAAATGATGTCTGAGATTATTTATATAATAATGTCTGAGATTGTTTATATGATAATTTCTGAGATTATTTATATAATGATGTCTGAGATTATTTATATAATGATATCTGAAATCATTTGTATAATAATGTCTGAGATTATTTATATAATAATGTCTGAGATTATTTATATAACAATGTCTGAGATTATTTATAAAATGATGTCTGAGATTATTTATATAATGATGTCTGAGATTATTTATATAATGATATCTGAAATCATTTGTATAATAATGTCTGAGATTATTTATATAATAATGTCTGAGATTATTTATATAACAATGTCTGAGATTATTTATAAAATGATGTCTGAGATTATTTATATAATGATGTCTGAGATTATTTATATAATGATATCTGAAATCATTTGTATAATAATGTCTGATATTTTTTATATAATGATGTTAGAGATTTTTTATATAATAATGTCTGAGATTATTTATATAACAATGTCTGAGATTATTTATATAATAATGTCTGAGATTATTTATATAATGATGTCTGAGATTATTTATATAACAATGTCTGAGATTATTTATATAATGATGTCTGAGATTATTTATATAATGATGTCTGAAATTATTTATATGATAATTTCTGATATAATTTATATAATAATGTCTGAGATTATTTATATAACAATGTCTGAGATTATTTATATAATGATGTCTGAGATTATTTATATAATACTGTCTGAGATTATTTATATAATAATGTCTGAGATTATTTATATAATAATGTCTGAGATTATTTATATAATAATGTCTGAGATTATTTATATAATAATGTCTGAGATTATTTATATAATAATGTCTGAGATTATTTATATAATAATGTCTGAGATTATTTATATACTAATGTCTGAGATTATTTATAAAATGATGTCTGAGATTATTTATATAACAATGTCTGAGATTATTTATATAATAATGTCTGAGATTATTTATATAATAATGTCTGAGATTATTTATATAATAATGTCTGAGATTATTTATATAACAATGTCTGAGATTATTTATATAATAATGTCTGAGATTATTTATATAATAATGTCTGAGATTATTTATATAATAATGTCTGAGATTATTTATATAACAATGTCTGAGATTATTTATATAATAATGTCTGAGATTATTTATATAACAATGTCTGAGATTATTTATATAATAATGTCTGAGATTATTTATATAATAATGTCTGAGATTATTTATATAATAATGTCTGAGATTATTTATATCATAATGTCTGAGATTATTTATATAATAATGTCTGAGATTATTTATATACTAATGTCTGAGATTATTTATAAAATGATGTCTGAGATTATTTATATAACAATGTCTGAGATTATTTATATAATAACGTCTGAGATTATTTATATAATAATGTCTGAGATTATTTATATCATAATGTCTGAGATTATTTATATCATAATGTCTGAGATTATTTATATAATAATGTCTGAGATTATTTATAAAATGATGTCTGAGATTATTTATATAACAATGTCTGAGATTATTTATATAATAACGTCTGAGATTATTTATATAATAATGTCTGAGATTATTTATATCATAATGTCTGAGATTATTTATCTAATAATGTCTGAGATTATTTATATAATAATGTCTGAGATTATTTATATAACAATGTCTGAGATTATTTATATAATAATGTCTGAGATTATTTATATAATAATGTCTGAGATTATTTATATAACAATGTCTGAGATTATTTATATAATAATGTCTGAGATTATTTATATGATAATTTCTGAGATTATTTATATAATAATGTTTGAGATTATTTATATAATGATGTCTGAGATTATTTATATGATAAATTCTGAGATTATTTATATAATAATGTCTGAGATTATTTATATAACAATGTCTGAGATTATTTATATAACAATGTCTGAGATTATTTATATAATAATGTCTGAGATTATTTATATAATGATGTCTGAGATTATTTATATGATAATTTCTGAGATTATTTATATGATAATTTCTGAGATTATTTATATAATAATGTTTGAGATTATTTATATAATGATGTCTGAGATTATTTATATGATAAATTCTGAGATTATTTATATAATAATGTCTGAGATTATTTATATGATAATTTCTGAGATTATTTATATGATAATTTCTGAGATTATTTATATAATAATGTTTGAGATTATTTATATAATGATGTCTGAGATTATTTATATGATAAATTCTGAGATTATTTATATAATAATGTCTGAGATTATTTATATGATAATTTCTGAGATTATTTATATGATAATTTCTGAGATTATTTATATAATAATGTCTGAGATTATTTATATAATGATGTTGGAGATTATTTATATAATGATGTTGGAGATTATTTATATAATAATGTCTGAGATCATTTATATAATGATGTTGGAGATTATTTATATAATAATGTCTGAGATCATTTATATAATGATGTTGGAGATTATTTATATAATAATGTCTGAGATTATTTATATGATAATTTCTGAGATTATTTATATAATAATGTCTGAGATTATTTATATAATGATGTCTGAGATTATTTATATAATGATGTTGGAGATTATTTATATAATAATGTCTGAGATCATTTATATAATGATGTTGGAGATTATTTATATAATAATGTCTGAGATTATTTATATAATGATGTCTGAGATTATTTATATAATGATGTTGGAGATTATTTATATAATTATGTCTGAGATTATTTATATGATAATTTCTGAGATTATTTATATAATGATGTCTGAGATTATTTATATGATAATTTCTGAGATTATTTATATAATGATGTCTGAGATTATTTATATGATAATGTCTTGTAATAATGTATTGTTCATATATTTATGTAATAATATATAAGTATTTTTATAAGTCCGGCTGCATGGTTGTTCCTGCAGCGGTGAGGAGGTGTTTCCTGCTGACTTGAGTGTCTGACTCTGTTCTATCCACCTGAATTCCTCAGGCAGAGGGTAGGTGGGGGGTGGGGTGGGGGGGTGGGGGGTTGGGGGGGGGTGCTTGTTCAGGCCTTCAGTCCTTCTGATCAGTTCAAGGATTTATTGGAGGCCTGCAGAAAAACATCCACACAGAGATGTGAGAGAGAACAAAGGTGGAGGAAGCTGTCCACTCAGCATCAGCGAAGGCCGTCACACCGACACAACAATGCCATGTCAAACGCCAACATGGCGGAGAGAAGAGCGAAGACAAAGGACAGAGAGATCTCTGAGTGAGTCTGAGAGAAAGGAGAGGAACTCAAACCAGCGAGAACAACAGAGGAGAATTCAGAGCGTCAGCAAACAGCAGAGCTGTGAAGCAGCTTTGGGTGTGACGCAGCATGAAACACTTCAGTGATGGTGTCAGAGGAGCGATGGCGTCCTCCTCTCCGTGATCTCTGAGTAGACCTGCAGGTGAATCATCGCAGCAGGTCCCAGATCTGAGCAGCTTCAATCGTCTCAGTGAAACTCCGTCACCAACGCCACGCCGAGATTAACGTGAAGACTGCTGCTGACCATCCTGGACCTGTTTCTGAGGAGGTCTGCTGAGAGACCAAAGGACCCCGGGTCTGCTTCCACCAATGAATCCTCCAAGGCCCAGGAGGACTGAGTCCTCCAGACATGATGACTTCAGTCCAGGAAGAATGGGGCCCATGATGACTTTGGTCTCAGTCTTAGAGTGGATCCTGATACCTGGTCTGTTACAGGAGATCAAATATAAACACCTGACATCTCCACTGTGAGAGGTCTCGACCAATCAGATCAGAGTATTTGACCCTCCCAGCCAGGGTCGCTGGTGCAACAGATTTAAACAAAGGCGAGATCAATGGGTGTCCCCTGTGGCCCCCTGAGGTACTGTAGAGGCTCCTGAGGTACTGTAGAGGCTCCTGAGGTACTGTAGAAGGTCCTGAGGTACTGTAGAGGTTTCTGAGGTACTGTAGAGGTTTCTGAGGTACTGTAGAGGTTTCTGAGGTACTGTAAAGGGTCCTGAGGTACTGTAAAGGCTCCTGAGGTACTGTAGAGGCTCCTGAGGTACTGTAGACGGTCCTGAGGTACTGTAAAGGGTCCTGAGATACTGTAAAGGGTCCTGAGGTACTGTAGAGGGTCCTGAGGTACTGTAGACGGTCCTGAGGAACTGTAGAGGCTCCTGAGGTACTATAGAGGTTCCTGAGGTACTGTAAAGGGTCCTGAGGTACTGTAGAGGCTCCTGAGGTACTGTAGAGGCTCCTGAGGTACTGTAGAAGGTCCTGAGGTACTGTAGAGGCTCCTGAGGTACTGTAGAGGCTCCTGAGGTACTATAGAGGCTCCTGAGGTACTGTAGAGGCTCCTGAGGTACTGTAGAGGCTCCTGAGGTACTGTAGAAGGTCCTGAGGTACTGTAGAGGCTCCTGAGGTACTGTAGAGGCTCCTGAGGTACTGTAGAGGCTCCTGAGGTACTATAGAGGCTCCTGAGGTACTGTAGAAGGTCCTGAGGTACTGTAGAGGCTCCTGAGGTACTGTAGAGGCTCCTTAGGTACTATAGAGGCTCCTGAGGTACTGTAGAGGCTCCTGAGGTACTGTAGAGGCTCCTGAGGTACTATAGAGGCTCCTGAGGTACTATAGAGGCTCCTGAGGTACTGTAGAAGGTCCTGAGGTACTGTAGAGGTTTCTGAGGTACTGTAGAGGTTTCTGAGGTACTGTAGAGGCTCCTGAGGTACTGTAGAAGGTCCTGAGGTACTGTAGAGGTTTCTGAGGTACTGTAGAGGCTCCTGAGGTACTGTAGAAGGTCCTGAGGTACTGTAGAGGTTTCTGAGGTACTGTAGAGGTTTCTGAGGTACTGTAGAGGTTTCTGAGGTACTGTAGAGGTTTCTGAGGTACTGTAGAGGTTTCTGAGGTACTGTAGAGGCTCCTGAGGTACAGTAAAGGGTCCTGAGGTACTGTAAAGGCTCCTGAGGTACTGTAGAGGCTCCTGAGGTACTGTAGAGGGTCCTGAGGTACTGTAGACGGTCCTGAGGTACTGTAAAGGGTCCTGAGGTACTGTAAAGGGTCCTGAGGTACTGTAGAGGCTCCTGAGGTACTGTAAAGGGTCCTGAGGTACTGTAGAGGCTCCTGAGGTACTGTAGAGGGTCCTGAGGTACTGTAGACGGTCCTGAGGAACTGTAGAGGCTCCTGAGGTACTATAGAGGTTCCTGAGGTACTGTAGAGGTTTCTGAGGTACTGTAGAGGCTCCTGAGGTACTGTAGAGGTTTCTGAGGTACTGTAGAGGCTCCTGAGGTACTGTAGAGGCTCCTGAGGTACTGTAGAGGCTCCTGAGGTACTGTAGAGGCTCCTGAGGTACTGTAGAGGCTCCTGAGGTACTGTAGAGGCTCCTGAGGTACTGTAGAGGCTCCTGAGGTACTGTAGAGGCTCCTGAGGTACTGTAGAGGCTCCTGAGGTACTGTAGAGGCTCCTGGGGTACTGTAGAGGCTCCTGAGGTACTGTAGAGGCTCCTGGGGTACTGTAGAGGTTTCTGAGGTACTGTAGAGGCTCCTGAGGTACTGTAGAGGCTCCTGGGGTACTGTAGAGGTTTCTGAGGTACTGTAGAAGGTCCTGAGGTACTGTAGAAGGTCCTGAGGTACTGTAGAGGTTTCTGAGGTACTGTAGAGGGTCTGGAAAGAGTCTACATGTTTTTTTTTTCCTGCTGCTTTCTGTTCATGTCAGGAGTTTCTGATCCCCCACTGAGACCAGACCCTCTTAATGTGGTTGTGTGATTAGAATAAATACAGTCATGGACAAAAGTATTGCCCCCCTGGAATTTTTACAGACAATTCACCATTTGTCCCAGAAATTGTTTCAATCACAAATGTTTTTGGTATCCATGTGTTTATTTCCTTTATGTTCATTGGAACAACACAAAAAATCAGAAGAAAAAAGACAAAATTGACATAATTTTACACAAAACTTCAAAAATGGGCCGGACAAAATGATTGTCCCCCTTTTAAAACTGTGGGTGAATCATTTTATTTCCAGCATGTGATGCTCATTTAAACTCACCTGTGGCAGTAACAGGTGCTGCAATCTAGAAATCACACCTGAAGCCAGTTAGAATGTCTAAAAGTTGACTCAGCCTTTGTGTTGTGTGTCTGTGTGTGTCACACCAAGCATGGAGGAGAGAAAGAAGAGCCCAGAACTGTCTGAGGACTTAAGAAGAAAAACTGTGGAAAAATCTGAACAATCTCAAGGTTAAAGACCATCTCCAGAGATCCTGAGATTCCTTTGTCCACTGTGTGTAATATAATCAAGAAGTTTATAACCATGGAGCTGTGGCTAATCTCCCTGGACGTGGACGGAAGAGAAAAACTGACAAAAGAATGCAACGCAGGATAGTTGGAATGGTGGATAAACATCCTCAGTCAACTTCCACACAGATTCAGGCTGTCCTGCAGACTCAGGGTGCAAAAGTGTCAGCTGGGACCATACGTGGTGATGAAGAAATTGTGCTATAAATGTGGTAAATGATTAATCTGACTTATGTTTAGTAGCCCTATCTACCTACTGGTACCTCTGACCTGATCCTTATCAAAGAACTTTTGAGACCCTCAAACAGCCAGTGCCACACCAAGCCTCTTTTGCTGGCCTCCCTACTGTGACCCCTTTTGATCTTTGATCTTTGCACCCAGCCCTCCAGGCCCTTACGACACCCAGGTGTCGCTTCCTTTCCTTTAGATGACCCCTCTTCAAGCTGGTCAGAATGCCCCCCCCCCCCCCTTTATGTTACTGTTTCTTTGTTTACCCTTTTGTTCTTTATCTTGTGTAAACATCCTGATGCAGCCCTGTGCTGCATCGGTCAGTTCACCAGGATGCTCAGGCATTCTTTAATAAACCTCACCTCACCCACAGCAAAGAAATTGGACTTTTGAGTTTTTCTTCAACAGTGGTCATCTGAATGAGATGAAGCGCTATGGCAGGAGACCCAGGAGAACCCCACTGCTGACAAAGAGACAGAAAAAAGCCAGACTGGAGTTTGCTAAAATGTACCTGAGTAAGCCTCAATCCTTCTGGGAGAACATTTAGTGGACAGATGAGACTAAGGTAGAGCTTTTTGGAAAAGCACGTCATTCTACTGTTTACAGAAAACAGAATGAGGCCTACAAAGAAAAGAACACAGTACCTACAGTCACACATGGAGGAGCTTCAAGGATGTTTGGGGTTGTTTTGCTGCCTCTGGCACTGGGTGCCTTGACTGTGTGACAGGAATCATGAAATCTGAGACTATCAAAAGATTTTGGGCCGCAATGTAGGGCCTAGTGTCAGAAAGCTGGGTCTGGGTCAGAGGTCATGGGTGTTCCAGCAGGACAATGACCCCAAACATACCTCAGAAAGCACCAAGAAATGGTTGGAGACAAAGCTGGAGAGTTCTGAAGTGGCCAGCAATGAGTCCAGATCTAAATCCCATTGAACACCTATGGAGAGATCTCAGAACTGCTGTTGAAGAAGCACCCTTCAAATCTGAGAGACCTGGAGCAGTTTGGAGAAGAAGAGTGGTCCAAAATTCCAGCTGAGAGGAGTAAGAAGCTTGTTGATGGTTATAGGAAGTGAGTGGTTTCAGTTATTATTTCCCAAGGGTGGGCAACCAAATATTAAGTTGAGGGTGCCAACAATTTTGTCCAGCCCATTTTTTTGAGTTTTGTGTAAAATTATGTAAATTTTGTCGTTTCTTGTCAGATTTTTTGTGTTGTTCCAATGAACATAAAGGAAATAAACACATGTATACCAAAAACATTTGTTGATTGCAACAATTTCTGGGAGAAATGATGTATTTTCTGTAAAAATTCCAGGGGTGCCAATGTTTTTCTCCATGACTGTATGAACACATGTATGCAGACACAATCAGCTATTTTGCCTCTGGTACCATCTCACTGATTAGTTCTGGTACCATCTCACTGATTAGTTCTGGTACCATCTCACTGATTAGTTCTGGTACCATTTCACTGATTAGTTCTGGTACCATCTCACTGATTAGTTCTGGTACCATCTCACTGATTAGTTCTGGTACCATTTCACTGATTAGTTCTGGTACCATGTCAATGATTGGTTCTTGTACCATCTCACTGATGAGTTCTTGTTCCATCTCACTGATTAATTCTGGTACCATCTCACTGATGAGTACTTGTTCCATCTCACTGATTACTTCTGGTACCATTTCAGTGATGATTTCTGGTACCATCTCACCGTTGAGTTCTTGTTCCATCTCACTGATGAGTTCTGGTACCATCTCACTGATGAGTACTTGTTCCATCTCACTGATTAGTTCTGGTACCATTTCACTGATTAGATCTGGTACTGTCTCACTGATGAGTTCTGGTACTGTCTTGCTGATTAGTTTCTGGTACCGTTTCACTGATTAGTTCTGGTTCAGTTTCAGTGATGATTTCTGGTACAATCTCACTGATTAGTTCTGGTACCATCTCACTGATGAGTTCTGGTACCATCTCACTTATTAGTTCTGGTACCGTCTCACTGATAAGTTCTGGTACCATCTCACTGATGAGTTCTGGTCCCATCTCACTGATGAGTTCTGGTACCATGTAACTGATAAGTTCTGGTACCATGTCACTGATTACTTCTGGTACCATGTCACTGATAAGTTCTGGTACCATGTCACTGATTAGTTCTGGCATGATGTCACGGATTAATTCTCGTACAGTCTCACTGATCACTTTCTGGTACTATGTCACGGATTAATTCTAGTCCCATCTTACTAGTTAGTGTTGTGTGAGTGTAATGGTTGGACCCAGGATGTGGAGATGGAGACGCAGTTTTAACAGTTTTATTGTGCAGGTAAGTGGGGAAGGGAGGGGGGAGTCCAGGAGGGTGAGAGTGCTGGAGCTGGCTGCGGTGATCTGGGCAGGAGGCACTGGAACAGGAGGGAGATGCACGTTAGAGGTAAGCACAGGAGAACACGAGCACTGGAGATTACTCAGAATTGTCATCAACAGAACACTGGTGAACTTCTCTGGAAGATCTCGCGAGAGAAGGAGCCTGGAGCTGACGTTTACCGTGAGGTAAGGAAGGCCAGACTCAGGCGCTGTAGGGAGCTGCAGCAGGTCTTTAGTAGTGATCTCTAATCAGTGATTCGCTGCAGGTGTGATCTCTCACTGATAAGTTCTGGTACCGTCTCACTGATGAGTTCAGGTGCCATGTCAGTGATTAGTTCTAGTACTGTCTCACTGATTAGTTCTGGTCCCACGTCACTGATGAGTTCTGGTACTGTCTCACTGATTAGATCTGGTCCTGTCTCACTGATTACTTCTGGTACCGTCTCCCTGATTAGTTCTGGTCCTGTCTCACTGATTAGTTCTAGTACTGTCCCACTGATTAGTTCTGGTCCCATCTCACTGATGAGTTCTGGTACCGTCTCACTGTTTGGTTCTGGTTCCATCTCACTGATAAGTTCTAGTACCATCTCACTGATCAGTTTCTGGTACTATGTCACGGATTAATTCTAGTACCATCTTACTCATAAGTTCTGGTACTGTCTCACTGATTAGTTCTTGTACCATGTCACTGATGAGTTCGGGTACCATCTCACTGATTAGTTCTGGTACTGTCTCACTGATTAGTTCTGGTACCATGTCATTGATTAGTTCTAGTACTGTCTCACTGACTAGTTCTGGTACCATCTCACTGATCAGTTTCTGGTACTATCTCACTGATTAATTCTTGTACCATGTCACTGATGAGTTCGGGTACCATGTCACTGATTGGTTCTAGTACTGTCTCACCGATTACGTCTTGTACCATGTCACTGATTCATTCTGGTACCATCTCACTGATGAATTCTGGTACCATCTCACTGATTAGTTCTGGTACCATCTCACTGATCAGTTTCTGGTACTATGTCACGGATTAATTCTAGTACCATCTTACTCATAAGTTCTGGTACCATCTCACTGATTAGTTCTTGTACCATGTCACTGATGAGTTCGGGTACCATCTCACTGATTAGTTCTGGTACTGTCTCACTGATTAGTTCTGGTACCATGTCATTGATTAGTTCTAATACTGTCTCACTGACTAGTTCTGGTACCATCTCACTGATCAGTTTCTGGTACTATCTCACTGATTAATTCTTGTACCATGTCACTGATGAGTTCGGGTACCATGTCACTGATTGGTTCTAGTACTGTCTCACCGATTACGTCTTGTACCATGTCACTGATTCATTCTGGTACCATGTCACTGATGAGGTCTGGTACCATCTCACTGATCAGTTTCTGGTACTATGTCATGGATTAATTCTAGTACCATGTTACTAATTAGTTCTGGTACCATTTCACTGATTAGTTCTGGTACCATGTCACTGATTAGTTCTTGTACCATATCACTGATGATTTCGGGTACCATGTCACTGATTAATTCTAGTAATGTCTTAACGATTACTTCTGGTACCATGTCACTGATAAGTTCTAGTACTGTCTCTCTGATTAGTTCTGGTACCATCTCACGGATTATTTCTGGTACCATGTCACTGATGAACTCTTGTACTGTCTAGCTGATTAGTTCTGGTACCATCTCACTAATTTGTTCTGGTACCCTGTCACTGATTAGTTCTGGTACCATGTCATTGATGAACTCTTGCACTGTCTCACTTATTAGTTCTGGTCCCATCTCACTTATGAGTTCTGGTCCCATCTCACTGATCAGTTCTGGTACTATGTCACAGATGAGTTCTAGGACCATCTCACGTATTAGTTCTGGTACCCTGTCACTGATTAGTTCTGGTACCATGTCATTGATGAACTCTTGTACTGTCTCACTGATCAGTTTCTAGTACTATTTCACGGATTAATTCTAGTACCATGTTACTAATTAGTTCTGGTACCATGTCACTGATGAGGTCTGGTACTGTCTCACTGATTAGTTCTTGTACCATCTCACTGATTAGTTCTTGTACCATCTCACTGATGAGTTCTGGTCCCATCTCACTGATCAGTTCTGGTACTATGTCACAGTTTAATTGTAGTACCATCTCACTGATTAGTTCTTGTACCATCTCACAGCTTAGTTTTAGTACCGTCTTACTGATGAGTTCTAGTACCATCTCACTGATTAGTTCTGGTCCCATCTCATTTATGAGTTCTGGTCCCATCTCACTGATCAGTTCCGGTACTATGTCACGGTTTAATTCTAGTACCATCTCACTGATTAGTCCTGGAACCATCTCACAGAGAAGTTTTAGTACCGTCTTACTGATTAGTTCTCGTACTATGTCACGGATTAATTCTGGTACCATGTCACTAATGAGTTCTGGTACCATGTCACTGATGAGTCCTTGTAATCTCATTAATTAGTTCTGGTACCATGTCACTGATCAGTTCCGGTACTATGTCACGATTTAATTCTAGTACCATCTCACTGATTAGTCCTGGAACCATCTCACAGATAAGTTTTAGTACCGTCTTACTGATCAGTTCTGGCACTCTGTCACGGATTAATTCTAGTACAATCTCACTGATGAGTTCTGGTACCATGTCAGTGATTAATTCTAGTACTGTCTCACTGATTAGTTCCGGTCCCATCTCACTTATGAGTTCTGGTCCCATCTCATTGATCAGTTCCGGTACTATGTCACGGGTGAATTCTAGTACCAAGTCACTAATTAGTTCTTGTACCATCTCACAGATTAGTTCTAGTACTGTCTCACTGATTCGTTCTGGTACCATCTCACTGATTAGTTCTGGTGCAATTTCAGTTATGAGTTCTGGTACCATTTCGCTAATGAGTCCTGGTACCATCTCACTGATGAGTTCTGGCCCCATCTCACTGATCAGTTCTGGTACTATGTCACAGTTTAATTGTAGTACCATCTCACTGATTAGTTCTTGTACCATCTCACAGCTTAGTTTTAGTACCGTCTTACTGATGAGTTCTAGTACCATCTCACTGATTAGTTCTGGTCCCATCTCATTTATGAGTTCTGGTCCCATCTCACTGATCAGTTCCGGTACTATGTCACGGTTTAATTCTAGTACCATCTCACTGATTAGTCCTGGAACCATCTCACAGAGAAGTTTTAGTACTGTCTTACTGATTAGTTCTCGTACTATGTCACGGATTAATTCTGGTACCATGTCACTAATGAGTTCTGGTACCATGTCACTGATGAGTCCTGGTAATCTCATTAATTAGTTCTGGTACCATGTCACTGATCAGTTCCGGTACTATGTCACGATTTAATTCTAGTACCATCTCACTGATTAGTCCTGGAACCATCTCACAGAGAAGTTTTAGTATCGTCTTACTGATCAGTTCTGGCACTCTGTCACGGATTAATTCTAGTACAATCTCACTGATGAGTTCTGGTACCATGTCAGTGATTAATTCTAGTACTGTCTCACTGATTAGTTCTGGTCCCATCTCACTTATGAGTTCTGGTCCCATCTCATTGATCAGTTCCGGTACTATGTCACGGGTGAATTCTAGTACCAAGTCACTAATTAGTTCTTGTACCATCTCACAGATTAGTTCTAGTACTGTCTCACTGATTCGTTCTGGTACCATCTCACTGATTAGTTCTGGTACCATCTCACTGATCAGTTTCTGGTACTATGTCATGGATTAATTCTAGTACCATGTTACTAATTAGTTCTGGTACCATTTCACTGATTAGTTCTGGTACCATGTCACTGATTAGTTCTTGTACCATGTCACTGATGATTTCGGGTACCATGTCACTGATTAATTCTAGTAATGTCTTAACGATTACTTCTGGTACCATGTCACTGATAAGTTCTAGTACTGTCTCTCTGATTAGTTCTGGTACCATCTCACGGATTATTTCTGGTACCATGTCACTGATGAACTCTTGTACTGTCTAGCTGATTAGTTCTGGTACCATCTCACTAATTTGTTCTGGTACCCTGTCACTGATTAGTTCTGGTACCATGTCATTGATGAACTCTTGCACTGTCTCACTTATTAGTTCTGGTCCCATCTCACTTATGAGTTCTGGTCCCATCTCACTGATCAGTTCTGGTACTATGTCACAGATGAGTTCTAGGACCATCTCACGTATTAGATCTGGTACCCTGTCACTGATTAGTTCTGGTACCATGTCATTGATGAACTCTTGTACTGTCTCACTGATCAGTTTCTAGTACTATTTCACGGATTAATTCTAGTACCATGTTACTAATTATTTCTGGTACCATCTCACTGATCAGTTTCTGGTACTATGTCACAGTTTAATTGTAGTACCATCTCACTGATTAGTTCTTGTACCATCTCACAGCTTAGTTTTAGTACCGTCTTACTGATGAGTTCTAGTACCATCTCACTGATTAGTTCTGGTCCCATCTCATTTATGAGTTCTGGTCCCATCTCACTGATCAGTTCTGGTACTATGTCACGGTTTAATTCTAGTACCATCTCACTGATTAGTCCTGGAACCATCTCACAGAGAAGTTTTAGTACCGTCTTACTGATTAGTTCTCGTACTATGTCACGGATTAATTCTGGTACCATGTCACTAATGAGTTCTGGTACCATGTCACTGATGAGTCCTGGTAATCTCATTAATTAGTTCTGGTACCATGTCACTGATCAGTTCCGGTACTATGTCACGATTTAATTCTAGTACCATCTCACTGATTAGTCCTGGAACCATCTCACAGATAAGTTTTAGTACCGTCTTACTGATCAGTTCTGGCACTCTGTCACGGATTAATTCTAGTACAATCTCACTGATGAGTTCTGGTACCATGTCAGTGATTAATTCTAGTACTGTCTCACTGATTAGTTCCGGTCCCATCTCACTTATGAGTTCTGGTCCCATCTCATTGATCAGTTCAGGTACTATGTCACGGGTGAATTCTAGTACCAAGTCACTAATTAGTTCTTGTACCATCTCACAGATTAGTTCTAGTACTGTCTCACTGATTCGTTCTGGTACCATCTCACTGATTAGTTCTGGTGCAATTTCAGTTATGAGTTCTGGTACCATTTCACTAATGAGTCCTGGTACCATCTCACTGATGAGTTCTGGCCCCATCTCACTGATCAGTTCTGGTACTATGTCACAGTTTAATTGTAGTACCATCTCACTGATTAGTTCTTGTACCATCTCACAGCTTAGTTTTAGTACCGTCTTACTGATGAGTTCTAGTACCATCTCACTGATTAGTTCTGGTCCCATCTCATTTATGAGTTCTGGTCCCATCTCACTGATCAGTTCCGGTACTATGTCACGGTTTAATTCTAGTACCATCTCACTGATTAGTCCTGGAACCATCTCACAGAGAAGTTTTAGTACCGTCTTACTGATTAGTTCTCGTACTATGTCACGGATTAATTCTGGTACCATGTCACTAATGAGTTCTGGTACCATGTCACTGATGAGTCCTGGTAATCTCATTAATTAGTTCTGGTACCATGTCACTGATCAGTTCCGGTACTATGTCACGATTTAATTCTAGTACCATCTCACTGATTAGTCCTGGAACCATCTCACAGATAAGTTTTAGTATCGTCTTACTGATCAGTTCTGGCACTCTGTCACGGATTAATTCTAGTACAATCTCACTGATGAGTTCTGGTACCATGTCAGTGATTAATTCTAGTACTGTCTCACTGATTAGTTCTGGTCCCATCTCACTTATGAGTTCTGGTCCCATCTCATTGATCAGTTCCGGTACTATGTCACGGGTGAATTCTAGTACCAACTCACTAATTAGTTCTTGTACCATCTCACAGATTAGTTCTAGTACTGTCTCACTGATTCGTTCTGGTACCATCTCACTGATTAGTTCTGGTGCAATTTCAGTTATGAGTTCTGGTACCATTTCGCTAATGAGTCCTGGTACCATCTCACTGATGAGTTCTTGTACCATCTCACTGATCAGTTCTGGTACTCTGTCACGGATTAATTCTAGTACAATCTCATTGATGAGTTCTGGTACCATCTCACTTATTAGTTCTAGTACTGTCTCACTGATTAGTTCTGGTAACGTCTCACGGATTAATTCTGGTACTATGTCACAGTTTTATTCTAGTACCATCTCACTGATTAGTTCTGGTACCATCTCACTGATTGGTTCTGGTACCATGTCACGGATTAATTCTAGTACCATGTCACTGATGAGTCCTGGTACCATGTCACTGATTAGTTCTTTTGCTGTCTCACTGATTCATTCTGGTACCATCTCACTGATTGGTTCTGGTACCATCTCACTGATCAGTTTCTGGTACTATTTCACGGTGAAATTCTAGTACCATGTTACCAACTAGTTCTGGTACCATGTCACTGATGAGTTCTGGTACTGTCTCACTGATTAGTTCTTGTACCATGTCACTGATGAGTTCTAGTACTGTCTCACTGATTAGTTCTGCTACCTTCTCACGGATTAATTCTGGTACCATGTCACTGATGAACTCTTGTACTGTCTCACTGATGAATTCTGGTCCCATCTCTCTTATGATTTCTGGTACCATCTCACTGATGAGTTCTGGTCCCATCTCACTGATCAGTTCTGGTACTATGACACGGTTTAATTCTAGTACCATCTCACTAATAAGTTCCGGTACCATCTCACTGATTAGTTCTGGTACCATGTCATTGATGAACTCTTGTACTGTCTCACTATTGAGTTCTGGTATCATCTCACTTATTAGTTCTGGTCCCATCTCATTTATGAGTTCTGGTCCCATCTCACTGATCAGTTCCGGTACTATGTCATGGGTTAATTCTAGTACCATCTCCCTGATGAGTTCTGGTACCATGTCAGTGATTAGTTCTAGTACTGTCTCACTGATTAGTTCTGGTACCATCTCACTGATTGGTTCTGGTACCATGTCACGGATTAATTCTAGTACCATGTCACTGATGAGTCCTGGTACCATGTCACTGATTAGTTCTTTTGCTGTCTCACTGATTCATTCTGGTACCATCTCACTGATTGGTTCTGGTCCCATCTCACTGATCAGTTCCGGTACTATGTCATGGGTTAATTCTAGTACCATCTCCCTGATGAGTTCTGGTACCATGTCAGTGATTAGTTCTAGTACTGTCTCACTGATTAGTTCTGGTACCATCTCACTGATTGGTTCTGGTACCATGTCACGGATTAATTCTAGTACCATGTCACTGATGAGTCCTGGTACCATGTCACTGATTAGTTCTTTTGCTGTCTCACTGATTCATTCTGGTACCATCTCACTGATTAGTTCTGGTGCAATTTCAGTTATGAGTTCTGGTACCATTTCGCTAATGAGTCCTGGTACCATCTCACTGATGAGTTCTTGTACCATCTCACTGATCAGTTCTGGTACTCTGTCACGGATTAATTCTAGTACAATCTCATTGATGAGTTCTGGTACCATCTCACTTATTAGTTCTAGTACTGTCTCACTGATTAGTTCTGGTAACGTCTCACGGATTAATTCTGGTACTATGTCACAGTTTTATTCTAGTACCATCTCACTGATTAGTTCTGGTACCATCTCACTGATTGGTTCTGGTACCATGTCACGGATTAATTCTAGTACCATGTCACTGATGAGTCCTGGTACCATGTCACTGATTAGTTCTTTTGCTGTCTCACTGATTCATTCTGGTACCATCTCACTGATTGGTTCTGGTACCATCTCACTGATCAGTTTCTGGTACTATTTCACGGTGAAATTCTAGTACCATGTTACCAACTAGTTCTGGTACCATGTCACTGATGAGTTCTGGTACTGTCTCACTGATTAGTTCTTGTACCATGTCACTGATGAGTTCTAGTACTGTCTCACTGATTAGTTCTGCTACCTTCTCACGGATTAATTCTGGTACCATGTCACTGATGAACTCTTGTACTGTCTCACTGATGAATTCTGGTCCCATCTCTCTTATGATTTCTGGTACCATCTCACTGATGAGTTCTGGTCCCATCTCACTGATCAGTTCTGGTACTATGACACGGTTTAATTCTAGTACCATCTCACTAATAAGTTCCGGTACCATCTCACTGATTAGTTCTGGTACCATGTCATTGATGAACTCTTGTACTGTCTCACTATTGAGTTCTGGTATCATCTCACTTATTAGTTCTGGTCCCATCTCATTTATGAGTTCTGGTCCCATCTCACTGATCAGTTCCGGTACTATGTCATGGGTTAATTCTAGTACCATCTCCCTGATGAGTTCTGGTACCATGTCAGTGATTAGTTCTAGTACTGTCTCACTGATTAGTTCTGGTACCATCTCACTGATTGGTTCTGGTACCATGTCACGGATAAATTCTAGTACCATGTCACTGATGAGTCCTGGTACCATGTCACTGATTAGTTCTTTTGCTGTCTCACTGATTCATTCTGGTACCATCTCACTGATTGGTTCTGGTACCATCTCACTGATCAGTTTCTGGTACTATTTCACGGTGAAATTCTAGTACCATGTTACCAACTAGTTCTGGTACCATGTCACTGATGAGTTCTGGTACTGTCTCACTGATTAGTTCTTGTACCATGTCACTGATGAGTTCTAGTACTGTCTCACTGATTAGTTCTGCTACCTTCTCACGGATTAATTCTGGTACCATGTCACTGATGAACTCTTGTACTGTCTCACTGATGAATTCTGGTCCCATCTCTCTTATGATTTCTGGTACCATCTCACTGATGAGTTCTGGTCCCATCTCACTGATCAGTTCTGGTACTATGACACGGTTTAATTCTAGTACCATCTCACTAATAAGTTCCGGTACCATCTCACTGATTAGTTCTGGTACCATGTCATTGATGAACTCTTGTACTGTCTCGCTATTGAGTTCTGGTATCATCTCACTTATTAGTTCTGGTCCCATCTCATTTATGAGTTCTGGTCCCATCTCACTGATCAGTTCCGGTACTATGTCATGGGTTAATTCTAGTACCATCTCCCTGATGAGTTCTGGTACCATGTCAGTGATTAGTTCTAGTACTGTCTCACTGATTAGTTCTGGTACCGTCCCACAGATTAATTCTGGTACTATGTCACAGATGAGTTCTAGTACCATCTCACTGATTAATTCTGGTACCATGTCATTGATGAACTCTTGTACTGTCTCACTGATGAATTCTGGTCCCATCTCTCTTATGATTTCTGGTACCATCTCACTGATGAGTTCTGGTCCCATCTCACTGATCAGTTCTGGTACTATGACACGGTTTAATTCTAGTACCATCTCACTGATGAGTTCTGGTACCATCTCACTGATTAGTTCTTGTACCATGTCATTGATGAATTCTTGTACTGTCTCACTAATGAGTTCTGGTATCATCTCACTTATTAGTTCTGGTACTATGTCACGGATTAATTCTGGTTCCATGTCACTGATGAGTTCTGGTATCATTTCAGTGATGAGTCCTGGTACCATCTCACAGATTAATTCTGGTACCATGTCACTGATGAACTCTTGTACTGTCTCACTGACTAGTTCTGGTACCATCACACTCATTAGTTCTGGTCCCATCCAATCCAGCTATGATCCTCTCCAGTCCCATGACCTCCAGTTCTGGATCTAGTCTCTGATAAACCTGGTCTGTGGGGCCATCATGGTGGAGGACAGAGGTCAGTCCCAGGCTGTGGAGGTCGGGGCTGACAGTGGAGGTAGAACCTCACCTCCATATCTCTGCGCTGGGACTGATGACACCGATGATGGTCAGACACCTGACTGAATCACCACGAGGTACCAGAAGCTCCAAACAAGAGTCAACAGCAGAATCAGCCGATTGATACCAGCAGAGAAGATTTGGAGCATTTTTCATCGACCAACCCACATCCTCAGCTCTGCTGCTCATCCTGCAAACGCATGCTCCTTACAGACGTAGCTCCATTAAAGGAAATGAACAGACTTTACAGCTACAGGGTAGCTGAGAAATGATCTACCACACTCTCATTGGCTGACTCTTCCTGCTGACTTTAGATAACTAAAGGATTTTTACAGGCGAGTTTTAGGGTCCTTTTGGTTCATTGTATGTTTCTTTCCAGTCTAGTTCCATGAACTTTAATAGCTTGGTGTATATCTGGTCCTCTTCTCTCAGCCGTCTGCTTGTTGCTCTTTACAGACTCCTCTTCATCACAGACGTCGGTGCTGGCCTCTGATTGGCTCTCATCCTCGGGTGTAACGGTCTGAATCGATGCTTTCAGAGTTAGATCCTATCAGAGACGAACCCTCGTTAGAGCGTCGGTGTTCCATAGAGGGTCATCATTACCCATCTATCTGCTCAGGCTCCTGTATGGAGGCTGACGGGGAAACAAGACTAACTCTGAGACCAGACCAGACCGGGGGGGCCGGTTAACAGGAGAGCCCCCCTCACTGAGAACAACCATCACATTTAATTGGAGCCTGAGCCTTGGTGTCCTCTGCAGAAACAGTCTGTGTTAGAGCTCCTATTACAGCTTCTGTCAGACAGTATCAAACGATCAGGGTTAAGGCTCGCAGTCAGACAGTATCAAACGATCAGGGTTAAGGCTCGCAGTCAGACAGTATCAAACGATCAGGGTTAAGGCTTGCAGTCAGACAGTATCAAACGATCAGGGTAAATGTCTGCTGAGGATCACAGTCAGACAGTATCAAACGATCAGGGTTAATGTCTGCTAAGGATCACAGTCAGACAGTATCAAACGATCAGGGTTAATGTCTGCTGAGGATCACAGTCAGACAGTATCAAACGATCAGGGTTAATGTCTGCTGAGGATCACAGTCAGACAGTATCAAACGATCAGGGTTAAGGCTCGCAGTCAGACAGTATCAAACGATCAGGGTTAATGTCTGCTGAGGATCACAGTCAGACAGTATCAAACGATCAGGGTTAATGTCTGCTAAGGATCACAGTCAGACAGTATCAAACGATCAGGGTTAATGTCTGCTGAGGATCACAGTCAGACAGTATCAAACGATCAGGGTTAATGTCTGCTGAGGATCATAGTCAGACATTATCAAACGATCAGGGTTAATGTCTGCTGAGGATCACAGTCAGACAGTATCAAACGATCAGGGTAAATCTCTGCTGAGGATCACAGTCAGACATTATCAAACGATCAGGGTTAATGTCTGCTGAGGATCACAGTCAGACAGTATCAAACGATCAGGGTAAATGTCTGCTGAGGATCACAGTCAGACAGTATCAAACGATCAGGGTTAAGGCTCTCAGTCAGACAGTATCAAACGATCAGGGTTAAGGCTCGCAGTCAGACAGTATCAAACGATCAGGGTTAAGGCTCGCAGTCAGACAGTATCAAACGATCAGGGTTAATGTCTGCTGAGGATCACAGTCAGACAGTATCAAACGATCAGGGTAAATGTCTGCTGAGGATCACAGTCAGACAGTATCAAACGATCAGGGTAAATGTCTGCCGAGCATCACAGTCAGACAGTATCAAACGATCAGGGTAAATGTCTGCTGAGGATCACAGTCAGACAGTATCAAACGATCAGGGTTAATCTCTGCTGAGGCTCACAGTCAGACAGGATCAAACGAATGTTTCTCTGGCCACACCCAGGCCTGATTAGCTGCAGATTAGTTGATTGTAGAAGTCCCTTAAATCGAAGCTGTCAGAGAAAGTTAAGAAGAACACCAGAAAGAAATGCATCATGGCACCATCCACAGAAACTCAGGAACAGATGAGAAACAATTTGACTGAAATCTATCAGTATATATAGATATAGTATACAAAACGTGTGTGTGTGTATGTGGGGGTGTGTGTGTGTGTGTGTGTGTGTGTGTGTGTGTAAACAGCATTCATCATTAACTATTTCTGGAGCTCAGGTGTTTCTTCAGAGAGTGAGTGACAGGTGACCTCTACAACAGCATGGGTTAAGACCCGCCCACATACCACCATAGTATCTGATTGCTTAGACAGACTGGTGACCAATCAGAGCTGACAATGGTCGCTGTCAGCGATCACTAGAAGAGCATCCATGACAGTTTGGGGATGGAGGTGTGGTTTAATGTAGTCACCACTGCCATGGCGGTCCAGAGCCGTTTGATAGCTGTTAAGTTAGCAGAGGGAGGATGAAGGCAGCCGACGGCGAGGACGTGGAGGGAGGGAAACGTTCTCACAGGAAAACATCAGGAGGAAAGGGCAAGGAAAAATTTACCATGGCAAACATTTTCATTTCCTGTTTGACAGAGAACACCTGAGGGCGAGTAGACTCCACGCCACCGCCACTCAATGTGACACGCCATGGAATTAACCACGGAGACTTTGAACCTTTATGACCTCTCTGTCGCCCATATCTCCTCCCCTCTGTCCCCGATACTCCCCCATATCTCCTCCCCTCTGTCCCCCATTCTTCCCCATATCTCCTCCCCTCTGTCCCCCATTCTCCCCCATATCTCCTCCCCTCTGTCCCCGATACTCCCCCATATCTCCTCCCCTCTGTCCCCCATTCTCCATCATATCTCCTCCCCTCTGTCCCCGATACTCCCCCATATCTCCTCCCCTCTGTCCCCCATACTCCCCCATATCTCCTCCCCTCTGTCCCCCATACTCCCCCATATCTCCTCCCCTCTGTCCCCCAATCCTCCCCAAAGCTCCTCCTCTGTCCCCATACTCCCCATATGTCCTCCTCTGTCCCCCATAACTCCCCATATCTCCTCCTCTGTCCCCAATTCTCCACCATATCTCCTCCCCTCTGTCCCCCATTCTTCCACATATCTCCTCCCCTCTGTCCTCCATTCTCCCCCATATCTCCACCCCACTGTCCCCGATACTCCCCTCTACCTCCTCCCCTCTGTCCCCCATTCTCCCATTTATCTCCTCCCCTCTGTCCCCCATTCTCCCCATATCTCCTCCTCTGTCCTGATACTCCCCATATCTCCTCCCCTCTGTCCCCAATTCTCCCCACATCTCCTCCCCTCTGTCCCCATACTCCATCATATCTCCTCCCCGTCCCCCATACTCACCCATATCTCCTCCTCTGTCCCTCTGATCCCCATATCTCCTCCCCTCTGTCCCCTATACTCCCCCATATCTCCTCCCCTCTGTCCCTGATACTCCCCCATATCTCCTCCCCTCTGTCCCCCATACTTCCCAAATCTCCTCCCTCTGTCCCCATACTCCCCCATATCTCCTCCCCTCTGTCCCCCAATTCTCCCCATACCTCCTCCCCTCTGTCCCCCATACTTCCCCATATGTCCTCCCCTCTGTACCCCATACTCCCCCATATCTCCTCCTCTGTCCCTGATATTCCCCCATATCTCCTCCCCTCTGTCCCCCATTCTTCCACATATCTCCTCCCCTCTGTCCCCCATACTCCATCATATCTCCTCCCCTCTGTCCCTGATACTCCCCCATATCTCCTCCCCTCTGTCCCCCATACTCCATCATATCTCCTCCCCTCTGTCCCCGATACTCCCCCAAATCTCCTCCCCTCTGTCCCCCATACTCCCCCATATCTCCTCCCCTCTGTCCCCCATACTCCCCCATATCTCCTCCCCTCTGTCCCCAATTCTCCCCATATCTCCTCCCCTCTGTCCCCATACTCCCCCATATGTCCTCCCCTCTGTCCCACATACTCCCCCATATCTCCTCCCCTCTGTCCCCAATACTCCCCATATCTCCTCCTCTGTCCCCCATTCTTCCACATATCTCCTCCTCTGTCCTCCATTCTCCCCCATATCTCCTCCCCTCTGTCCCCTATACTCCCCTATACCTCCTCCCCCTGTCCCCATTCTCCCATTTATCTCCTCTCCTCTGTCCCCCATTCTCCCCATATCTCTCTCCTCTGTCCTGATACTCCCCCATATCTCCTCCCCTCTGTCCCCAATTCTCCCCCACATCTCCTCCCCTCTGTCCCCATACTCCATCATATCTCCTCCCCGTCCCCCATACTCACCCATATCTCCTCCCCTCTGTCCTCTGATCCCCATATCTCCTCCCCTCTGTCCCAGATACTCCCCCATATCTCCTCCCCTCTGTCCCAGATACTCCGCCACATCTCCTCCCCTCTGTCTCCCATTCTTACCCAAATCTGCTCCACACTTTCCCCCATACTCCCCAATATCTCCTCCCCTCTGTCCCCCAATTCTCCCCATACCTCCTCCCCTCTGTCCCCATACTCCCCCATATGTCCTCCCCTCTGTCCCCCCTCCCCCATATCTCCTCCTCTGTCCTGATATTCCCCATATCTCCTCCCCTCTGTCCCCCATTCTTCCACATATCTCCTCCCCTCTGTCCCCCATACTCCATCATATCTCCTCCTCTGTCCCTGATACTCCCCAATATCTCCTCCCTCTGTCCCCATTCTCCCCACATCTCCTCCTCTGTCCCCATACTCCATCATATCTCCTCCTCTGTCCCTCTGATCCCCATATCTCCTCCCCTCTGTCCCCTATGCTCCCCATATCTCCTCCCCTCTGTCCCTGATACTCCGCCACATCTCCTCCCCTCTGTCCCCCATACTTCCCCAAATCTCCTCCCCTCTGTCCCCCATACTCCATCATATCTCCTCCCCTCTGTCCCTCTGATCCCCCATATCTCCTCCCCTCTGTCCCCTATACTCCCCATATGTCCTCCCTCTGTCCCCCAAACTCCCCATATCTCCTCCTCAGTCCCCGATACTCCCCATATCTCCTCCCTCTGTCCCCATTCTTCCACATATCTCCTCCCCTCTGTCCTCCATTCTCCCCATATCTCCTCCTCTGTCCCCTATACTCCCCTATACCTCCTCCCCTCTGTCCCCATTCTCCCATTTATCTCCTCTCCTTTGTCCCCATACTCCCCCATATCTCCTCCCCTCTGTCCCTGATATTCCCCATATCTCCTCCCCTCTGTCCCCCATTCTCCCCACATCTCCTCCCCTCTGTCCCCATACTCCATCATATCTCCTCCCCTCCCCCCATACTCACCCATATCTCCTCCTCTGTCCCTATCCCCATATCTCCTCCTCTGTCCCCTATACTCCCCATATCTCCTCCCCTCTGTCCCCTGATACTCCCCACATCTCCTCCCCTCTGTCCCCATACTTCCCCTCCTCCTCTGTCCCCCATACTCCCCATATCTCCTCCTCTGTCCCCAATTCTCCCCATACCTCCTCCCCTCTGTCCCCATATTCCCCATATGTCCTCCCCTCTGTCCCCATACTCCCCCATATCTCCTCCTCTGTCCCTGATATTCCCCATATCTCCTCCTCTGTCCCCCATTCTTCCACATATCTCCTCCTCTGTCCCCCCCATACTCCATCATATCTCCTCCTCTGTCCCTGATACTCCCAATATCTCCTCCCCTGTGTCCCCAATTCTCCCCCACATCTCCTCCCCTCTGTCCCCAATTATCCATTATATCTCCTCCTCTGTCCCTCTGATCCCCCATATCTCCTCCTCTGTCCCCTATACTCCCCATATCTCCTCCTCTGTCCTGATACTCCGCCATACATCTCCTCCCTCTGTCCCCATACTTCCCCAAATCTCCTCCTCTGTCCTCCATTCTCCCCCATATCTCCTCCTCTGTCCCCTATACTCCCCCATACCTCCTCCCCTCTGTCCCCATACTCCCCATATCTCCTCCTCTGTCCCCAATTCTCCCCCATATCTCCTCCCCTCTGTCCCCATACTCCCCATATCCTCCTCTGTCCCCATACTCCCCATATCTCCTCCCCTCTGTCCCCATTCTCCCCACATCTCCTCCCCTCTGTCCCCAGTTATCCATTATATCTCCTCCCCGTCCCCTATGCTCCCCCATATCTCCTCCCCTCTGTCCCCCATACTCCCCCATACCTCCTCCCCTCTGTCCCCAGTCTCCCATTTATCTCCTCCCCTGTGTCCCCAATTCTCCCCCACATCTCCTCCCCTCTGTCCCCAATTATCCATTATATCTCCTCCCCCCGTCCCCCATACTCCCCCATATCTCCTCCCCTCTGTCCCCCATTTCCCCCCCATATCTCCCCCCCTTTGAACCCAATTCTCCCATATCTCCTCCCCTCTGTCCCTGATACTCCGCCACATCTCCTCCCCTCTGTCCCCCATACTAACCCATATCTCCTCCCCTCTGTCCCTGATACTCCGCCACATCTCCTCCTCTGTCCCCATACTTCCCAAATCTCCTCCCTCTGTCCCCATACTCCCCATATCTCCTCCTCTGTCCCCAATTCTCCCCATATGTCCTCCTCTGTCCCCATACTCCCCCATATGTCCTCCCCTCTGTCCCCCATACTCCCCCATATCTCCTCCCCTCTGTCCCTGATACTCCCCCATATCTCCTCCCCTCTGTCCCCCATTCTTCCACATATCTCCTGCCCTCTGTCCCCCATACTCCATCATATCTCCTCCCCTCTGTCCCTGATACTCCCCAATATCTCCTCCCCTCTGTCCCCCATACTCCCCCACATCTCCTCCCCTCTGTCCCCCATACTAACTCATATCTCCTCCCCTCTGTCCCCCATACTCCCCCATATCTCCTCCCCTCTGTCCCTCTGATCCCCCATATCTCCTCCCCTCTGTCCCCTATACTCCCCCATATCTCCTCCCCTCTATCCCTGATACTCCGCCACATCTCCTCCTCTGTCCCCATACTTCCCAAATCTCCTCCTCTGTCCCCATACTCCCCATATCTCCTCCTCTGTCCCCAATTCTCCCCATATGTCCTCCCCTCTGTCCCCCATACTCCCCATATGTCCTCCTCTGTCCCCATACTCCCCCATATCTCCTCCCCTCTGTCCCTGATACTCCCCCATATCTCCTCCCCTCTGTCCCCCATTCTTCCACATATCTCATGCCCTCTGTCCCCCATACTCCCACATATCTCCTCCCCTCTGTCCCTGATACTCCCCAATATCTCCTCCCCTCTGTCCCCCATTCTCCCCCACATCTCCTCCCCTCTGTCCCCCATACTCCATCATATCTCCTCCCCCCTGTCCCCATACTCCCCATATCTCCTCCTCTGTCCCTCTGATCCCCATATCTCCTCCCCTCTGTCCCCTATACTCCCCATATCTCCTCCTCTTTCCCTGATACTCCGCCACATCTCCTCCCCTCTGTCCCCCATACTTCCCCAAATCTCCTCCTCTGTCCCCATACTCCCCATATCTCCTCCTCTGTCCCCCAATTCTCCCCATACCTCCTCCCCTCTGTCCCCATACTCCCCCATATCTCCTCCCTCTGTCCCCATACTCACCCATATCTCCTCCCCTCTGTCCTCTGATCCCCATATCTCCTCCCCTCTGTCCCTGATACTCCGCCACATCTCCTCCCCTCTGTCCCCCATACTACCCCAAATCTCCTCCCCTCTGTCCCCCATACTCCCCCATATCTCCTCCCCTCTGTCCCCCAATTCTCCCCATACCTCCTCCCCTCTGTCCCCCATAATCCCCCATATGTCCTCCCCACTGTCCCCCATACTCCCCCAAATCTCCTCCCCTCTGTCCCTGATATTCCCCATATCTCCTCCTCTGTCCCCATTCTTCCACATATCTCCTCCTCTGTCCCCATACTCCATCATATCTCCTCCTCTGTCCCTGATACTCCCAATATCTCCTCCTCTGTCCCCATTCTCCCCACATCTCCTCCCCTCTGTCCCCATACTCCATCATATCTCCTCCCCTCTGTCCCCATACTCCCCATATATCCTCCCCTCTGTCCCTCTGATCCCCATACCTCCTCCCCTCTGTCCCTGATACTCCCCCATATCTCCTCCCCTCTGTCCCCCATACTCCCCCAAATCTCCTCCCCTCTGTCCCCCATACTTCCCCAAATCTCCTCCCCTCTGTCCCCCATACTCCCACATATCTCCTCCCTCTGTCCCCCAATTCTCCCCATACCTCCTCCCCTCTGTCCCCATACTCCCCCATATCTCCTCCCCTCTGTCCCCATACTCCCCATATCTCCTCCCCTCTGGCCCTGATACTCCCCATATCTCCTCCTCTGTCCCCATTCTTCCACATATCTCCTCCCCTCTGTCCTCCATTCTCCCATATCTCCTCCCTCTGTCCCCTATACTCCCTATACCTCTCCCCTCTGTCCCCATACTCCCCATATCTCCTCCCCTCTGTCCCCCAATTCTCCCCATATCTCCTCCCCTCTGTCCCCCATATTCCCCCATATGTCCTCCCCTCTGTCCCCCATACTCCCCCATATCTCCTCCCCTCTGTCCCCCATTCTCCCCCACATCTCCTCCCCTCTGTCCCCCATTCTCCCCCACATCTCCTCCCCTCTGTCCCCCCATGCTCCCCCATATCTCCTCCCCTCTGTCCCCCATCCTCCCCCATACCTCCTCCCCTCTGTCCCCATTCTCCCATTTATCCTCCTCCTCTGTCCCCAATTCTCCCCACATCTCCTCCCCTCTGTCCCCCATACTCCATCATATCTCCTCCCCCCTGTCCCCTACACTCCCCCACATCTCCTCCCCTCTGTCCCCATTTCCCCCATATCTCCCCTTTGAACCCAATTCTCCCATATCTCCTCCCCTCTGTCCCTGATACTCCGCCACATCTCCTCCCCTCTGTCCCCCATACTTCCCCAAATCTCCTCCCCTCTGTCCCCCATACTCCCCCATATCTCCTCCCCTCTGTCCCCCAATTCTCCCCATATGTCCTCCCCTCTGTCCCCCATACTCCCCCATATGTCCTCCCCTCTGTCCCCGAAACTCCCCCATATCTCCTCCCCTCTGTCCCTGATACTCCCCCATATCTCCTCCCCTCTGTCCCCCATTCTTCCACATATCTCCTGCCCTCTGTCCCCATACTCCATCATATCTCCTCCTTCTGTCCCTGATACTCCCCAATATCTCCTCCCCTCTGTCCCCCATTCTCCCCCATCTCCTCCCCTCTGTCCCCATACTAACTCATATCTCCTCCCCTCTGTCCCCATACTCCCCATATCTCCTCCTCTGTCCCTCTGATCCCCATATCTCCTCCCCTCTGTCCCCTATACTCCCCATATCTCCTCCTCTATCCCTGATACTCCGCCACATCTCCTCCCCTCTGTCCCCATACTTCCCATATCTCCTCCCCTCTGTCCCCAATACTCCCCCATATCTCCTACCCACTGTCCCCCAATTCTCCCCATACCTCCTCCTCTGTCCCCATACTCCCCATATCTCCTCCCCTCTGTCCCCCATTCTTCCACATATCTCCTGCCCTCTGTCCCCCATACTCCCCCATATCTCCTCCCCTCTGTCCCCCATACTCCCCCATATCTCCTCCCCTCTGTCCCCTATACTCCCCCATATCTCCTCCCCTCTGTCCCCTATACGCCCCAGTACCTCCTCCCCTCTGTCCCCCATTCTCCCCAATATCTCTTCCCCTCTGTCCCCCATTCTCCCCCACATTTCCTCCTCTGTCCCTGATACTCCCCATATCTCCTCCCCTCTGTCCCCTATACTCCCCATATCTCCTCCTCTGTCCCCATTCTCCCCCACATCTCCTCCCCTCTGTCCCCATACTCCATCATATCTCCTCCCCTGTCCCTACACTCCCCCATCTCCTCCCCTCTGTCCCCATACTCCCCATATCTCCTCCTCTGTCCCCCATACTTCCCCATATGTCCTCCCCTCTGTCCCCCATACTCCCATATCCCCTGTCCCCAATACTCTCCCATATCTCCTCCCCGTCCCCATACTCCATCATATCTACTCCCCTCTGTCCCCCATTCTACCCCATAACTCCTCCCCTCTGTCCCCCATTCTCCCCATATCTCCTTCCTCTGTCCATCATTCTCCCCATATCTCCCCTATCTCCTCCCCTCTGTCCCTGATATCTCCCCATATCTCCTCCCCTCTGTCCCCATTTCCCCATATCTCCTCTGACCCCATTCTCCCATATCTCCTCCCCTCTGTCCCCCATACTCCCCCATATCTCCTCCCCTCTGTCCCCTATACTCCCCATACCTCCTCTGTCCCCCATTCTCCCCCATATCTCCTCCTCTGTCCCCATTCTCCATCATATCTCCTCCCCTCTGTCCCCCATTCTAACCCTTATCTCCTCCCCTCTGTCCCCCATACTCCCCCATATATCCTCCCCTCTGTCCCCTATACTCCCCCATACCTCCTCCCCTCTGTCCCCCATTCTCCCTCATATCTCCTCCCCTCTGTCCCCCATTCTTCCACATATCTCCTCCCCTCTGTCCCCAATACTCCCCCATATCTCCTCCCCTCTGTCCCTGATACTTCCCCACATCTCCTCCCCTCTGTCCCCCATACTTCCCCAAATCTCCTCCCCTCTGTCCCCCATACTCCCCCATATCTCCTCCCCTCTGTCCCTGATACTCCCCCATATCTCCTCCCCTCTGTCCCCCATTCTCCAGCATATCTCCTCCTCTGTCCCCATACTTCCCCAAATCTCCTCCCTCTGTCCCCATACTCCCCATATCTCCTCCCTCTGTCCTGATACTCCCCATATCTCCTCCCCTCTGTCCCTGATACTCCCCATATCTCCTCCTCTGTCCCCCATTCTTCCACATATCTCCTGCCTCTGTCCCCATACTCCATCATATCTCCTCCTCTGTCCCACATACTCCCCCATATCTCCTCCCCTCTGTCCCCTATACTCCCCCATATCTCCTCCCCTCTGTCCCCTATACTCCCCCATACCTCCTCCCCTCTGTCCCCCATTCTCCATCATATCTCCCCTCTGTCCCCCATTCTCCCCACATTTCCTCCCCTCTGTCCCTGATACTCCCCCATATCTCCTCCCCTCTGTCCCCTATACTCCCCCATATCTCCTCCCCTCTGTCCATCCATTCTCCCCCATATCTCCCCCCTCTGTCCCCATACTCCATCATATCTCCTCCCCTGTCCCCTACACTCCCCCACATCTCCTCCCCTCTGTCCCCCATACTCCCCCATATCTCCTCCCCTCTGCCCCCATACTTCCCATATGTCCTCCCCTCTGTCCCCCATACTCCCCCATATCCCCTGTCCCCAATACTCTCCCATATCTCCTCCCCGTCCCCCATACTCCATCATATCTACTCCCCTCTGTCCCCATTCTCCCCATAACTCCTCCTCTGTCCCCGATGCTCCCCATATCTCCTTCCTCTGTCCCCATTCTCCCCACATCTCCTCCCCTCTGTCCCCCATACTTACTCATATCTCCTCCCCTCTGTCCCACATACTCCCCCATATCTCCTCCCCTCTGTCCCTCTGATCCCCATATCTCCTCCTCTGTCCCCTATACTCCCCATATCTCCTCCCCTCTGTCCCTGATACTCCGCCACATCTCTCCTCCTCTGTCCCCCCATACTTCCCCAAATCTCCTCCCCTCTGTCCCCATACTCCCCATATCTCCTCCCCTCTGTCCCCCAATTCTCCCCATACCTCCTCCCCTCTGTCCCCCATACTCCCCATATGTCCTCCCCTCTGTCCCCCATACTCCCCATATCTCCTCCCCTCTGTCCTGATACTCCCCATATCTCCTCCTCTGTCCCCCATTCTTCCACATATCTCCTGCCTCTGTCCCCCATACTCCATCATATCTCCTCCTCTGTCCCCCATACTCCCCATATCTCCTCCCCTCTGTCCCCTATACTCCCCATATCTCCTCCCTCTGTCCCCTATACTCCCCAGTACCTCCTCCCCTCTGTCCCCCATTCTCCCCCATATCTCTTCCCCTCTGTCCCCATTCTCCCCACATTTCCTCCTCTGTCCCCTGATACTCCCCATATCTCCTCCCCTCTGTCCCCTATACTCCCCATATCTCCTCCCCTCTGTCCCCATTCTCCCCCATCTCCTCCCCTCTGTCCCCATACTCCATCATATCTCCTCCCCTGTCCCCTACACTCCCCACATCTCCTCCTCTGTCCCCATACTCCCCATATATCTCCTCCCCTCTGCTCCCCATACTTCCCCTCTGTCCCCATACTCCCCATATCCCCTGTCCCCAATACTCTCCCATATCTCCTCCCCGTCCCCCATACTCCATCATATCTACTCCTCTGTCCCCCATTCTACCCCATAACTCCTCCTCTGTCCCCGATACTCCCCATATCTCCTTCCTCTGTCCATCATTCTCCCCATATCTCCCCTATCTCCTCCCTCTGTCCCTGATACTCCCATATCTCCTCCTCTGTCCCCATTTCCCCCCATATCTCCCCTCTGACCCCAATTCTCCCATATCTCCTCCCCTCTGTCCCGCATACTCCCCCAAATCTCCTCCCCTCTGTCCCTGATACTCCCCCATAACTCCTCCCCTCTGTCCCCCATTCTCCCCATATCTCCTCCCTCTGTCCCCCATTCTCCATCATATCTCCTCCCCTCTGTCCCCCAGTCTCCCATATCTCCTCCCCTCTGTCCCCATACTCCCCATATATCCTCCTCTGTCCCCTATACTCCCCATACCTCCTCCTCTGTCCCCATTCTCCCCATATCTCCTCCCCTCTGTCCCCATTCTCCATCATATCTCCTCCTCTGTCCCCATACTCCATCATATCTCCTCCCCTCTGTCCCCCATACTCCCCCATATCTCCTCCCCTCTGTCCCTGATACTCCCCCATATCTCCTCCTCTGTCCCCATACTTCCCAAATCTCCTCCTCTGTCCCCTATACTCCCCATATCTCCTCCCTCTGTCCCTGATACTCCCATATCTCCTCCCTCTGTCCCCCATTCCCCATATCTCCTCCTCTGTCCTCCTCTCTGTCCCACAATTGCATTGTGCCTTTCTGTTAGAGATGGCATTCAGATTAGTCCTCGTCATTTAAGGAGAAGACTAGCCCGCTTACAACTTCACAGGCAACGGTTAAGTGATCCTGCTGAGACTGTTAACTTCATTAGCAACCAGATAAGCGGACCAGGTCATCTTCATGGTTACCGAATGATGCACGAGAGGTGCAGACTGGCTGGACTGCGCATTACTCGAGACATGGTTCAGGAGGTTCAGTCACATCTTGACCTAGAGGGCGTACAGCAACGGAGAGGAACAAGACTTAGGAGAAGATCTTATAGTGTCCCTTTCGGCATTGGAATAAACGGATGCATCGATGGGTTTTTCGCATTATATAATCTGGATGCAAGCAAACTCTTCCAATAGTAACCCAAAAGTCATTGCAGCATACTTCATTAATGCAGTCACAGAACTTGGTGGGGGTCCAAAGATAATCCGATCGGATTTGGGAACTGAAAATGGCCATGTTAACACTATTTCTGAGAAGATCAGACTGGCGTTGTGCACGGGCCTTGTGTGTTCAAAGGGCGCAGTACAACAAATCAACGGACCGAAAGCTGGTGGGGGATCTACAGGAGACAGAACGTGAGCTATTGAAGGGACGTCTTCCAGGAGCTCCAGGCAACTGGAAACTTTAATGGGGATTTCAAAGACAAGGGTCTCATCCAATTCTGCTTTCTTAAGATTATCCAAGTAAGTCCTCCACTGTCAATATCTTCAATATAGTACATCTCAGGGCTGTATTTCATGTTGTTTTGCGGCCTGCTCCGACTGTCTGTATACCTGTCTGTATACCCTCCTGTATACCTGTCTGTATACCTGTCTGTATGCCTGTCTGTATACCTGTCTGTATACCTGTCCGTATGCCTGTCTGTATGCCTGCCTGTATACCTGTCTGTTTGCCTGTCTGTATGCCTGTCTGTATGCCTGTCTGTATACCTGTCTGTATACCTGTCTGAATGCCTGTCTGTATACCTGTCTGTATGCCTGCCTGTATACCTGTCTGTTTGCCTGTCTGTATGCCTGTCTGTATGCCTGTCTGTATACCTGTCTGTATACCTTCCTGTATACCTGTCTGTATGCCTGTCTGTATACCTGTCTTTATGCCTGTCTGTATACCTGTCTGTATGCCTGTCTGTATGCCTGTCTGTATACCTGTCTGTATGCCTGTCTGTATACCTGTCTGTATACCTTCCTGTATACCTGTCTGTTTACCTGTCTGTATGCCTGTCTGTATGCCTGTCTGTACACCTGTTTGTATGCCTGTCTGTATACCTGTCTGTATACCTGTCTGTATGCCTGTCTGTACACCTGTCTGTATACCTGTCTGTACGCCTGTCTGTATACCCGTCTGTATACCTGTCTGTATACCTGTCTGTATACCTGTCTGTATGCCCGTCTGTATACCTGTCTGTATGCCCGTCTGTATACCTGTCTGTATACCCATCTGTATGCCTGTCTGTATACCTGTCTGTATACCCATCTGTATGCCTGTCTGTATACCTGTCTGTATGCCTGTCTGTATACCTGTCTGTATACCTTCCTGTATGCCTGTCTGTATGCCTGTCTGTTCACCTGTCTGTATGCCTGTCTGTATACCTGTCTGAATGCCTGTCTGTATACCTGTCTGTATACCTGTCTGTATACCTGTCTGTACACCTGTCTGTATACCTGTCTGTATGCCTGTCTGTATACCTGTCTGTATGCCTGTCTGTATGCCTGTCTGTATACCCGTCTGTATGCCTGTCTGTATACCCATCTGTATGCCTGTCTGTATACCTGTCTGTATGCCTGTCTGTATACCTGTCTGTATGCCTGTCTGTACGCCTGTCTGTATACCTGTCTGTATGCCTGTCTGTTTACCTGTCTGAATGCCTGTCTGTATACCTGTCTGTATACCTGTCTGTATGCCTGTCTGTATGCCTGTCTGTATACCTGTCTGTATACCTGTCTGTACACCTGTCTGTATACCTGTCTGTATGCCTGTCTGTATACCTGTCTGTATACCTGTCTGTATGCCTGTCTGTATACCCGTCTGTATGCCTGTCTGTATACCCTTCTGTATGCCTGTCTGTACACCTGTCTGTATGCCTGTCTGTATGCCTGTCTGTATGCCTGTCTGTATGCCTGTCTGTATACCTGTCTGTATACCTTCCTGTATACCTGTCTGTATGCCTGTCTGTATACCTGTCTTTATGCCTGTCTGTATACCTGTCTGTGTGCCTGTCTGTATACCTGTCTGTATGCCTGTCTGTATACCTGTCTGTATGCCTGTCTGTATGCCTGTCTGTATGCCTGTCTGTATACCTGTCTGTATACCCGTCTGTATACCTGTCTGTATACCTGTCTGTATGCCTGTCTGTATACTTGTCTGTATACCTGTCTGTATGCCTGTCTGTATACCCGTCTGTATGCCCGTCTGTATGCCTGTCTGTATGCCCATCTGTATGCCTGTCTGTATACCTGTCTGTATGCCTGTCTGTATGCCTGTCTGTATACCTGTCTGTATACCTTCCTGTATACCTGTCTGTATGCCTGTCTGTATACCTGTCTTTATACCTGTCTGTATACCTGTCTGTATACCTGTCTTTATGCCTGTCTGTATGCCTGTCTGTATGCCTGTCTGTATGCCTGTCTGTATACCTGTCTGTATGCCTGTCTGTAGGCCTGTCTGTATACCTGTCTGTATGCCCGTCTGTATGCCTGTCTGTATACCCATCTGTGTGCCTGTCTGTATACCTGTCTGTATGCCTGTCTGTATACCTGTCTGTATGCCTGTCTGTATGCCTGTCTGTATGCCTGTCTGTATACCCGTCTGTATACCCGTCTGTATACCTGTCTGTATACCTGTCTGTATGCCTGTCTGTATACCTGTCTGTATACCTGTCTGTATGCCTGTCTGTATACCCGTCTGTATGCCCGTCTGTATGCCTGTCTGTATGCCCATCTGTATGCCTGTCTGTATACCTGTCTGTATGCCTGTCTGTATGCCTGTCTGTATACCTGTCTGTATACCTTCCTGTATACCTGTCTGTATGCCTGTCTGTATACCTGTCTTTATGCCTGTCTGTATACCTGTCTGTATACCTGTCTTTATGCCTGTCTGTATGCCTGTCTGTATGCCTGTCTGTATGCCTGTCTGTATGCCTGTCTGTATACCCATCTGTGTGCCTGTCTGTATACCCGTCTGTATGCCTGTCTGTATACCTGTCTGTATGCCTGTCTGTATGCCTGTCTGGATGCCTGTCTGTATACCCCGTCTGTATACCCTGTCTGTATACCTGTCTGTAGACCGGTCTGGATGCCTGTCTGTATACCCGTCTGTATGCCCGTCTGTATGCCTGTCTGTATGCCCATCTGTATGCCTGTCTGTATACCTGTCTGTATGCCTGTCTGTATGCCTGTCTGTATACCTGTCTGTATACCTTCCTGTATACCTGTCTGTACGCCTGTCTGTATACCCGTCTGTATACCTGTCTGTATACCTGTCTGTATACCTGTCTGTATGCCTGTCTGTATACCTGTCTGTATGCCTGTCTGTATGCCTGTCTGTATACCTGTCTGTATACCTTCCTGTATACCTGTCTGTATGCCTGTCTGTATACCTGTCTTTATGCCTGTCTGTATACCTGTCTGTGTGCCTGTCTGTATACCTGTCTGTATGCCTGTCTGTATACCTGTCTGTATGCCTGTCTGTATGCCTGTCTGTATGCCTGTCTGTATACCTGTCTGTATACCCGTCTGTATACCTGTCTGTATACCTGTCTGTATGCCTGTCTGTATACTTGTCTGTATACCTGTCTGTATGCCTGTCTGTATACCCGTCTGTATGCCCGTCTGTATGCCTGTCTGTATGCCCATCTGTATGCCTGTCTGTATACCTGTCTGTATGCCTGTCTGTATGCCTGTCTGTATACCTGTCTGTATACCTTCCTGTATACCTGTCTGTATGCCTGTCTGTATACCTGTCTTTATGCCTGTCTGTATACCTGTCTGTATACCTGTCTTTATGCCTGTCTGTATGCCTGTCTGTATGCCTGTCTGTATGCCTGTCTGTATACCTGTCTGTATGCCTGTCTGTAGGCCTGTCTGTATACCTGTCTGTATGCCCGTCTGTATGCCTGTCTGTATACCCATCTGTGTGCCTGTCTGTATACCTGTCTGTATGCCTGTCTGTATACCTGTCTGTATGCCTGTCTGTATGCCTGTCTGTATGCCTGTCTGTATACCCGTCTGTATACCCGTCTGTATACCTGTCTGTATACCTGTCTGTATGCCTGTCTGTATACCTGTCTGTATACCTGTCTGTATGCCTGTCTGTATACCCGTCTGTATGCCCGTCTGTATGCCTGTCTGTATGCCCATCTGTATGCCTGTCTGTATACCTGTCTGTATGCCTGTCTGTATGCCTGTCTGTATACCTGTCTGTATACCTTCCTGTATACCTGTCTGTATGCCTGTCTGTATACCTGTCTTTATGCCTGTCTGTATACCTGTCTGTATACCTGTCTTTATGCCTGTCTGTATGCCTGTCTGTATGCCTGTCTGTATGCCTGTCTGTATACCCATCTGTGTGCCTGTCTGTATACCTGTCTGTATGCCTGTCTGTATACCTGTCTGTATGCCTGTCTGTATGCCTGTCTGTATACCCGTCTGTATACCCGTCTGTATACCTGTCTGTATACCTGTCTGTATGCCTGTCTGTATACCTGTCTGTATGCCTGTCTGTATACCCGTCTGTATGCCCGTCTGTATGCCTGTCTGTATGCCCATCTGTATGCCTGTCTGTATACCTGTCTGTATGCCTGTCTGTATGCCTGTCTGTATACCTGTCTGTATACCTTCCTGTATACCTGTCTGTACGCCTGTCTGTATACCCGTCTGTATACCTGTCTGTATACCTGTCTGTATACCTGTCTGTATGCCTGTCTGTATACCTGTCTGTATGCCTGTCTGTATGCCTGTCTGTATACCTGTCTGTATGCCTGTCTGTATACCTGTCTGTATACCTGTCTGTATGCCTGTCTGTATACCTGTCTGTATACCCGTCTGTATGCCTGTCTGTATACCCGTCTGTATGCCCGTCTGTATGCCTGTCTGTATGCCCATCTGTATGCCTGTCTGTATACCTGTCTGTATGCCTGTCTGTATGCCTGTCTGTATACCTGTCTGTATACCTTCCTGTATACCTGTCTGTATGCCTGTCTGTATACCTGTCTTTATGCCTGTCTGTATACCTGTCTGTATACCTGTCTGTATGCCTGTCTGTATGCCTGTCTGTATGCCTGTCTGTATGCCTGTCTGTATACCCATCTGTGTGCCTGTCTGTATACCTGTCTGTATGCCTGTCTGTATACCTGTCTGTATGCCTGTCTGTATGCCTGTCTGTATGCCTGTCTGTATACCCGTCTGTATACCCGTCTGTATACCTGTCTGTATACCTGTCTGTATGCCTGTCTGTATACCTGTCTGTATACCTGTCTGTATGCCTGTCTGTATGCCCATCTGTATGCCTGTCTGTATACCTGTCTGTATGCCTGTCTGTATGCCTGTCTGTATACCTGTCTGTATACCTTCCTGTATACCTGTCTGTATGCCTGTCTGTATACCTGTCTTTATGCCTGTCTGTATACCTGTCTGTATACCTGTCTTTATGCCTGTCTGTATGCCTGTCTGTATGCCTGTCTGTATACCTGTCTGTATGCCTGTCTGTATACCTGTCTGTATGCCTGTCTGTAGGCCTGTCTGTATGCCTGTCTGTATACCCGTCTGTATGCCTGTCTGTATACCCATCTGTGTGCCTGTCTGTATACCTGTCTGTATGCCTGTCTGTATACCTGTCTGTATGCCTGTCTGTATGCCTGTCTGTATGCCTGTCTGTATACCCGTCTGTATACCCGTCTGTATACCTGTCTGTATACCTGTCTGTATGCCTGTCTGTATACCTGTCTGTATACCTGTCTGTATACCTGTCTGTATGCCTGTCTGTATACCCGTCTGTAAGCCTGTCTGTATGCCCATCTGTATGCCTGTCTGTATACCTGTCTGTATGCCTGTCTGTATACCTGTCTGTATGCCTGTCTGTATACCTGTCTGTATACCTTCCTGTATACCTGTCTGTTTACCTGTCTGTGTGCCTGTCTGTATGCCTGTCTGTATACCTGTTTGTATGCCTGTCTGTATACCTGTCTGTATGCCTGTCTGTATGCCTGTCTGTATACCTGTCTGTATCCCTGTCTGTATACCTGTCTGTATGCCTGTCTGTATGCCTGTCTGTATGCCTGTCTGTATGCCTGTCTGTATACCCATCTGTGTGCCTGTCTGTATACCTGTCTGTATGCCTGTCTGTATGCCTGTCTGTATGCCTGTCTGTATACCTGTCTGTATACCCTTCTGTATACCTGTCCGTATGCCTGTCCCTATGCCTGTCTGTATACCTTCCTGTATACCTGTCTGTATACCTGTCTGTATGCCTGTCTGTATACCTGTCTGTATACCTGTCTGTATGCCTGTCTGTATGCCTGTCTGTATACCTGTCTGTATACCTGTCTGTACATCTGTCTGTATACCTGTCTGTATACTTTCCTGTTTACCTGTCTGTATGCCTGTCTGTATACCTGTCTGTATGCCTGTCTGTATGCCTGTCTGTATACCTGTCTGTGTGCCTGTCTGTATACCTGTCTGTTTACCTGTCTGTATACCTGTCTGTATGCCTGTCTGTATACCTGTCTGTGTGCCTGTCTGTATACCTGTCTGTTTACCTGTCTGTGTGCCTGTCTGTATACCTTCCTGTATACCTGTCTGTATGCCTGTCTGTATACCTGTCTGTATACCTGTCTGTATGCCTGTCTGTATACCTGTCTGTATACCTGTCTGTATGCCTGTCTGTATACCTGTCTGTATGCCTGTCTGTATGCCTGTCTGTATACCTGTCTGTATGTCTGTCTGTATACCTGTCTGTATGCCTGTCTGTATACCTGTCTGTATGTCTATCTGTACACCTGTCTGTATACCTGTCTGTACACCTGTCTGTACACCTGTCTGTATACCTGTCTGTATACCCGTCTGTATACCCGTCTGTATACCTGTCTGTATGCCTGTCTGTATACCTGTCTGTATGCCTGTCTGTATACCTGTCTGTATACCTGTCTGTATACTCGTCTGTATACCTGTCTTTATACCTGTCTGTATGCCTGTCTGTATACCTGTCTGTATACCCATCTGTATACCTGTCTGTATACCTGTCTGTATGCCTGTCTGTATGCCCGTCTGTATACCCGTGTGTATGCCTGTCTGTATACCTGTCTGTATGCCTGTCTGTATACCTGTCTGTATGCCTGTCTGTATACCTGTCTGTATACCCGTCTGTATACCTGTCTGTATACCTGTCTGTATGCCTGTCTGTATACCTGTCTGTATACCCGTCTGTATGCCTGTCTGTATACCCGTCTGTATGCCTGTCTGTATACCTGTCTGTATGCCTGTCTGTATACCTGTCTGTATGCCTGTCTGTATACCTGTCTGTATACCCGTCTGTATGCCTGTCTGTATACCTGTCTGTATACCTGTGTGTATGCCTGTCTGTATACCTGTCTGTATACCCGTCTGTATGCCTGTCTGTATACCTGTCTGTATACCCGTCTGTATGCCTGTCTGTATACCTGTCTGTATGCCTGTCTGTATACCTGTAAATTACGCACGGCTGTGAGCTCTTCATGGCGCCCATCCTCACTTGAACCTGGTCGCTCATATCAAATCCAACTTTACAAGCTGCACCTCTGATTGACAGTTTACAGATATCTATTATTAAAGGAGTGCCAATCCTGGTGTGCACTTGTTATTATAGATCACACTTGAAATTTTATTTTTAACTCTGAGGAGCTTCCTGCTCTGTTTCTCTATCAACCAAAGGGGTGAAGACCCCTGACATAAACATTATGCTTTCATTATTATTATTTTTAACATAGAACTCCTCTATGTTAACACAGAGCATGATACTGGGTTCACATTGGCCTACATGGGATTTTTTATTCAGCATTTGACCCACGGATGTAACTAAATGATGAAGTGGAGCTGTACAGGCTTTGATATTGACTATTGTTTAGTGTTCACTTGTTTTCCTTTCCCTCCATATCCACTTGATGACTAGCTACTTGGAGTCAAATGTAGCTACATATTTCCAAAAAGAAGAGGAAACCAAAAGCACTCTGGCAAAAAAAAAGTCTTTATTAAGATGGCTCATCATATGTGTCTAAACTTCTGAGCTCTCTGGACGTTTTTTTCTCTCTGTAGCGACATATTTCTTCACTCCAAGCCTATTTGGCATCAATATGTAGGCTTTTTTTGTCCTGGAGTCAATACTCTTGTCTCCATTATGTAGGCTACTATGGCTGAGTGCAGGAAGCTGGAGCACAGTATTATTCTGCTGATAACTCCACCATAGCATAAAACAATACTGCATTTCTCCATTATGGTGCTAGGCGGCTAAGGTGGCTTCGTCCATGTACTCATTTTCAGAAGGAGTCATCATACACACAACACATTTTGTGTTGCAGAACAAGCTAGACGCCGTTGTGACAATGTGGGACAACCATCACATTCGACCAGGTGGAGACGGACACCCTTATCATCATGGAAAACCATGTCTGATGTACAATCTACCTGAGCTCTAGATTATTTGCATCCACTGCAGTATGAAAGAGTGGGGATTGTTCTCCAAGAGGACATTTGTCTGTGGAAAACAGACAGGTGATGGAAGAGATCAACATAGCCCAGTGTCATAACGCTGCAGAGGCAATACGACTTTACAAAGACCTGAGGCCTTTAATAAGAGCACTCCTGTCAGAGCCCCGTCACTGATGTTGTAGCATACAGACAGATGTCCTTGGGTCTAATAATGGTGATGATGGCATCTCCAGCAACGAGGCCTCAAGTATCATTGGCCTTTGCATTAGTTGATGCTGTGTTGAAATGTTTTACTAAGATAATGTGATTTCTGTGTAGTAGGCCAGGTTGATAATGTTGGGTCTTGGGACCAGCAAGGGCCCTTTAGAGTTTTCCAGTAACCATATACATATACCTCCATTTGAGGAGGTCTGTGGCCCTGTAGTGTAACAAATGTGGGGTCCATGCTATAAAAATGTTGAAAATCACTGTAACATAGGGCTGTCCTGACTAAAGAAATTCTTAGCCGACTAACAGACATAGAATTGATCGACTAACTGATTAGTTGATTTCACTGACAAATCTGTAAAGTTTGAGTTTTCCCACATGCAATAATTCTAAAGGACCTCCTTAAATATCCTGCTTATCAAAGATGTCCTTGTAATCTTCCAGGAAATTACTAATTCAGCATGATAATAAAGCATTAGAACTGACTGATCCACTAACAAAATCTTAGTTGACACATTAACACAGTTAAGACAGAGAAAATTACAAACAGTTGAAACCTTTTCATTGATGAAACAGTTTCTTTGCAAATATTGCAAACTCATAGGCCAGTGGGGGGGGGGCACTGCACTGTCCTAAATCAAATTAAGTAAAACAAAATCATTTCTCAAAATTGGCATATAAATGAAATGCATATAGGCCAACATAGGAGGTGTGTCAGAAAAGAAACAGGACTGGGGTCACAAAAATGTCTTCAAGTCTAAACTACAAACTACAAGTTTTCCCCTTTAAAATAATCCCCCTCAAGTCTAACACACTTCCACGTCCTTCCCTGCCTCCATGCAGTCTTGGAAAGATTGATGCTTCCTTTTATGAACTATGTGAAGGTTTAATTTTAACAACACTGGAAAAACATCAACCACAAACAGTTGGCCGGTTATTACATACAACTTGGCCAAGAGTACAGTGTCACATTTCTATTTTTTGTAAATAAATTGTCTTTGTTGAAATATTAACTTTAGTGTGACCTTTTCCAGTGCCTTCAGCTGTCATATTTGAATTTTACAGAGGTCATACACTGAAAACAGAAATCAACCTCCTTCTACTACAACGACCTCCACATGTAGAACTTGTGGATATAAAAGATGATGCTGCTAAACTTCTGAATGTGTGTGTGTGTGTGTGTGTGCAGTTTTCATTTGCTGTCTAAGCAAACACAGCCTTTTTAGGCCAAATCCATCACCCACACTCCACTCTTCAGCACAGAGATGAATCCGCCCCCGTTGCAAACTGTGGCTGTTCTGCTGTGAATGTGACTTTAATGGTCTTAGATAGGAACAAGTCAGACCCTGTGCAGTACCTGAGGAGTAGGCCAAACTGCAAAACTGGGATCTTGTAGTTAGTTCCGCAGGTCTTTGTTGCATAAAAAATATCCCAGCAATCAGTGAGGCAGTCTCTGGTGACCCCACTCCCAACTCCAGCCTCAACCTCGCCACGTTCAAGCACACGCCTGATTGAAATATTAGCATCCAGTATGCAGTTGTCTGTAAATGCTTCAATCATATCCACAAGACAATGTGCGTTGCGGATCACAATGACTATATTCTCTGGAAATCAGTGGCCACCGTGCTGGTGGAACCTGAAGCCTGCTCAGAAGCCCCCATGTGAATATCTTCTTCCATCTCAGCTTCCACTGCTGCTTCCAATTGATTTTCAAAGACTGTGTTTGCGCCGCTTTCTTGTTGGCTGTTAACTGGCCAGGAATCTGGACTTACTGTGGTCTTGACGTGTAGAGGCAAGACCATGGACAAGTTCACAAGGCATGTTGGTGTCATATCCAAGTACAATAACTTCATCATCACTGTACAGATCTGTAAGAGGCTGGCCTGCTGTTTGAGAAGCAGGAGTAGTTTGGAGAGTTGAGGTAGTATTGGGACTGATCCGAGACAGAGGCCTACTGCTGGACCGAGGTCTTTTGGCAGGAGTGGGGGAGAGCAGTGATGGCTGGATGAGGATGGAGATGCATGTGTAGCTGACCCAAGTGTGCTGGATGTGTCAGGTGAAAAGGGCATCACTAAGCTCAGAATCACTACAATCTTTTGGCTTTGTGCAGATGTATAGTCTGATGATCTTGTAATTAGTTTGCTCTAACAGACTTTCAACTGTGACACTACCCTCAAGGGGCTCCTCAGAACCAGTGACAGATAGCATGCACTCAGAGTCGATGTACCGTTGAGGAAAAAAGTGTTTAACCTTTTTCAAGAATGGTGGATACAGTATCATCTTTGCTTACAACTATCTCTCTTGTTCCACCCCCGGTAGGCCGTCTTGCTTGTTTGTACACAGAATCTTGGTAGTTCAACCAGCCAAGTTCTGTTTTCCTTGTCTTCTTCTCTGCATTCTTATTTCCAGTAAGCGTAGGCTTAGAGTTAAAGGGGCTGGTTGCTGTGGCTGGGGTGGTGGATGGACGTTTCATCTTCTCTCAGTCTGTTTATCAAAGTTTGTTTCCTTTGCTCTGTAACCTCTATCCTTTCACTTCATGATAACTCCTTCCAGTTTCTGGCAAAGACACGGTCTCCATATCCAGGAATAAAGGTAGTTTGTCTTCTCCAAGGAACTTTACCATGTCTTGATCGATCTAAAACACAGAAGCAGATATAATGTCATATTCACCTCCTGGTAACCATCATACTGAGAAAAAGAAGGCTCTAAAAGGGCTCATCACACAGAGACTGACCGTTTGACTCTAGAGAACACTTTTCTTCCCTATATCCAAATGTAGTAACGAGTTACATTTACTCTGTTACATTTACTTGAGTAACTTTTTGGATAAATTGTACTTTTAATGCAAATACTTGTTACCTTTACCTGTGTTATTTTGTTCCAATGTAAAAATACCTTTACTTGAGTACAATTTTTGGCTACTCTGCCCTCCTCTGTCTATATCAAGAACCTTTCTATTTGAAAAACACTGAAGGAACCTTTTGGAAGGAAAAATATTCGTTTTATACTCGTGACAGGAGTCAATATTCCACCTTGTGACCAAAATCTGCAGCAGCATGTTACTGTGCAGCTCACTGAAAATGTGCTTCACATTTTACTCATTTCACAACGTTACACTCAAAAGAAAACAAAGAACACATTGGACAACTTTGAGAACAATCTCACACAAAATCACATTTAAATGAATGAACTACACGGCTACATGTATCTGAGTAAAGAGGGTTTTGAGTTTGTGTTTGTTTCAGTGAGAATGGAATGTATGCATGTATGTATTATTATGTATATCATTATTATGTAATTCTGAGCTACGTGAGCTAACATGTAACATCTAACATGGTGTATTTTTGTTATTGTTTTTGTAGAAAACCCACTCATCACTGTTACGCCAGTGTGCTGCAGAAAAGAAAGAAAACTGAGAGCACATCAACCTCTCAGCCTTTTCTTACCCATGTACTCTGACTCGTTCTAGCCTGCACACCAGCGGGAACCTGCCGATAAACCTTGAAATGGTGCCCAGTCTGAACATTACTAGAGTTTCTCCTCTACAAGCAGAATGAGATTAGCTGGTTTAGGCTGGACACCAACTGAGCCACCAGTTCAACCAGTGTGATAACAACTCCATTACAGATCATAAAACCTCTCAAGATAAATTAAGATAAATTTCTGTACCCTTTGTTTTCAGACAAATAAAGTTTCTATTCTGTTCTTACACTGGTCATAGCTGTTATTGTTTATCTGTTTTTAACAGCAAGGGTGTGTGTCCAACCTTTTTAGTAGTTACCAGTATTCATTTAGGTCATAGAAACCATTTCATGTCCATCTTGTGCAGGTAAATGCAGGTATTATGCCATTATCAATGTCCGTCATATTCATATTTATGATTCTACAGACTTACAACCAAATTGGACCAAAATAGTTCTTCATTTGTCACTTTAGCATTAGCAGCCAATGCCGTTGAATGCTGACTTAGATCACGTAGCTACTTCTTGCCAGGTTCTCCTCAGGAACACCCCTTTCTCTCAAGGCTGACAGAAACTGGTCCGTGGCGATCTGTAGGATTCAACAGTAAATGTAGTCATTGTTAGCAGCTGCAAAAAAGTTGTTGAACTCTTGACTGCTGGCCCTTATACAAAAGGGCTGTCATAGTTCTTCGGATTATTTAACGGCCACATTTTGAGTTGACCATTGTAATGCTGTGCCACAAACCATAATAATAAACACGACACGTATCTAAGCACTGTTAAATGACTTAATAAACGTGTTACATTTCACATTACATGGTAAAGTTAACGTTAGCCTACATTTACATTACCTTAACTGAAGCAGCCGGATAGATGGAAGTTCATCAGCCTCTCATCTGCTGACCGGTGGCCCCCAAACAAACCCGGTCAACAAACTGAGGTAGTGGCAGCTCTTGTAGGTTGAAATCAAGACAAACTCATTATTAATTAATTCGTTATCACGAGAAAACGATCTTTATGTCGAGATAATTTTTTTTTTGCAATCAACTTTTTATTTATTCAGTTTGCGTCAGTTCCATAAAACATTGATTGTATATTTGTGATCAGTTCCATGATTGCAAACATTAATGTTAACATTAACCAAGGGGAGCTCTTTCCTGATTCTCTTCTGTCTTTGAGTTTGTTTCTTCTGTTGTTGTTGAGTTCAAATGAAAACTTCAGTCTTGTTCTAATTCTCCATCAGCTGCAGGATCGTCTCTGCCTGAAGTTACACTGCCCCCTGGTGGAGAACGAGACGACAGCATCTTTCTGAAACCTGAAAATGACTTTTAAAAAGATGAAATGTTGCTGCAGATAGAGCTCCACAGAGCAGAGCAGAAAGAGGAGCCCAGAACTGTCTGAGGACTTAAGAAGCAAAACTGTGGAAAAATCTGAACAATCTCAAGGTTAAAGACCATCTCCAGAGATCCTGAGATTCCTTTGTCCACTGTGTGTAATATAATCAAGAAGTTTATAACCATGGAGCTGTGGCTAATCTCCCTGGACGTGGACTGAAGAGAAAAACTGACAAAAGAATGCAACGCAGGATAGTTGGAATGGTGGATAAACATCCTCAGTCAACTTCCACACAGATTCAGGCTGTCCTGCAGACTCAGGGTGCAAAAGTGTCAGCTGGGACCATACGTGGTCATCTGAATGAGATGAAGCGCTATGGCAGGAGACCCAGGAGAACCCCACTGCTGACAAAGAGACAGAAAAAAGCCAGACTGGAGTTTGCAAAACTGTACCTGAGTAAGCCTCAATCCTTCTGGGAGAACATTTAGTGGACAGATGAGACTAAGGTAGAGCTTTTTGGAAAAGCACGTCATTCTACTGTTTACAGAAAACAGAATGAGGCCTACAAAGAACAGAACACAGTACCTACAGTCAAACATGGAGGAGCTTCAAGGATGTTTGGGGTTGTTTTGCTGCCTCTGGCACTGGGTGCCTTGACTGTGTGACAGGAATCATGAAATCTGAGACTATCAAAAGATTTTGGGCCGCAATGTAGGGCCTAGTGTCAGAAAGCTGGGTCTGGGTCAGAGGTCACGGGTGTTCCAGCAGGACAATGACCCCAAACAAACCTCAGAAAGCACCAAGAAATGGTTGGAGACAAAGCTGGAGAGTTCTGAAGAGGCCAGCAATGAGTCCAGATCTAAATCCCATTGAACACCTATGGAGAGATCTCAGAACTGCTGTTGAAGAAGCACCCTTCAAATCTGAGAGACCTGGAGCAGTTTGGAGAAGAAGAGTGGTCCAAAATTCCAGCTGAGAGGAGTAAGAAGCTTGTTGATGGTTAGAGGAAGAGAGTGGTTTCAGTTATTATTTCCCAAGGGTGTGCAACCAAATATTAAGTTGAGGGTGCCAACAATTTTGTCCAGCCCATTTTTTTAGTTTTGTGTAAAATTATGTCAGTGTTGGCTTTTTTAGGCTTTGGCTTTGTCAGTTTTTTAGGGCTGCAAGCAGCACTGAAGGGCCCTCGCACCCCGGTGCATGTTGGGGCGTGACACAACTGCCAGTGTGTGGCAACAGTGGGGTGTACGCGAACCCCTGCAGTGTGCTGCTGGGCGGCAGGGAGACCAGGGCGATCCTTGTTTGAGTGTCATTATGTTAAAAAAAAGTCAGCACGGTGCACTTTGTTTATGATGTAGTACTGCCCCTCAACAGTAGGTGGCAATATGTCAGAGGTGGATGTTGATATGTAGCAGTAATGAGGGAAGGACAATTAATCATGTAAAATCATAAATATATTGGAATTTTTATTTTGGCGGTGCTAATGGCATCTCACAGTAGGGGGCGCTAGAGCAAAACCGTGAAAATAACACTGAAATGTGTAGAGAGGCAGACATGGCCGCTTGGATATCTGATGTGATGTGTGTTGATGTGTAAAAGTGATGAGGGACGGACTTTTTATCATGTAAAATCGAAAAAAGATTGGAATTGTCATTTTTGAAGTGTAATTGCATCTTAAAGTAGGGGGCGCTAGAGCAAAACTGTGAAATTAACACTGGAATTAGTAGAGAGGCAGACCCTGATCATACACGTGAAATTTGAAGACAATAGTGTGTTTCATATGAGAGTTACACCCACTTCCTGTCAGATGGCGAAGGATCAAAATGGCTGCCATGGCCACTGGGGCATCTGTTAATGAGTCATGTCAATATTAGGACAGATATTGATGAGTTCAGATTTAAATCAGAGCATTATAGGTTAAAAACAGTAATAATAACACAGAAATGACCCACTTCCTGTCCAATGGCGAAGGATCAAAATGGCCGACATGGCCACTGGGGTGTCTGTTGATGAGTCATGTCAATGTAGGGACAGATACTGAGGACTTTATGTGAAAATCAGAGCATTAAAGGTTCAGCACACTAAGAAAAATGCAGAAATGACCCATTTGCATCACTTCCTGTTGGCAGTAGGGGGCGCCATGATCTGTTTTCATGTGGGCGTGTTCAGTGTGATACTGATGTGTTACCATAACACACTGAAGTCCATAGAATGATCTCCACCAAAGTTACATCAGTGTTCAGTGTACAATTTTCCGAAAAATTGAGTTCTTTTTAAATTGGGGCGGAGCCTGAGGACTTCCTGTTGGGATTTTGGCGTGGGTCCAAATGGCCTTTTTGTAGCTCTGATGATGATCCATATGCACAGTGACAATCATAGGCCTAGGATGAACGGTGGATTTTTGGTGAATTTTTTGTGGCAACCCATAAAACAAACATGAAAAATTAAGGGTGTAAATGTTCACCTGGCAGTAGGGGGCGCTGTGACAAAGTGCTGATATTGATGCATGGTTGTATTCAGGACCAATGTGTGATTATCCATGTGATGTTTGGTGATGATTGACATAAGCACTAAATAGTTATAAGGCCTTATAGTGTAAATTTCGCTCCCACCCTCAATCCAACATACTTTGGGCTCTTAAACATTAGATCTTTGAATAATAAATCTTTTATCTGTCATGATTTTATAAATCACAATAACTTGGACTTTTTTATCATCACGGAGACTTGGCTGGGTCCTGGCGACTGTGTGTCACTAATAGAAGCAACCCCCCCTAACTTCTCTCACCTGCATAAGCCCCGCCTATCAGGCAGGGGAGGGGGGGTTGCTGTTATCTATAGAAAAGATTTTAAATGCTCTCCTGTTTTATTCAGTGATTTTACCTCTTTTGAATATATTAGTTTTATTGTAAATCAAAAACATCCTGTTTTAATTTTAATCATCTATAGACCTCCGCGACCAAACAAGGATTTTATTCATGAATTTTCAGAGTTTTTATCACATTTTAATTCCAAATATGATAAAATTCTTATTTTAGGTGATTTTAACATACATGTCTGTTGTCCCAGCCAGTCTCTTACTGTTGATTTTATGGACCTTTTAGAGTCTTTTAACCTTACCCAGGCAATACAGGAACCCACTCACTCCAAGGGCCACACCCTTGATTTAGTTATTTACTGTGGCCTTAGTCCTGACTATTTTATTATAAAGGATATCTGTGTGTCAGACCACAAATTAGTTTTATTTAAAATGTTTTTATCTCAGCCTTTTATTACTGAGAGTGTGCCTGTTTGCAGAAGGGTTTTTAATTCAGAATCTGCTAGCAAGTTTAGGGAGATTTTTGATTCTGCATCTTTAACTGCCTTTAACACAGATTTTAACACAGAAGAGCTTGTCTCTCTTTTTAATCAGACCTGTACATCTGCCCTGGACTCTGTTGCCCCTTTTAAAGTTAAGAAATCAAATAGTGCTCCACAGCCATGGGTAACAGAGTCCATAAATGATTTAAAAAGAGACTGTAGAAGAAAAGAAAGGAAATGGAAGAAAACACGTTTGCAAGTCAACAACGATATCTGGAAAAATGCAATGAAGAGATATCAAAAGGCAGTTAAAGATGCAAGGGCAGCATTTTATTCTAATTTAATTTTAGTAAATCATTCTAACCCTCGAGTTTTATTTAAGGTTTTAGAGTCCATTACCACCCCCTCCCCTTCCCACTTTACTGATGCTTCTAACGAGACTTGCGAGAAGTTTTTAGTGTCTTTTAACAACAAAGTCAAGGACATCAGGGACAACATTAGACCCCCAGCCCAGATTTTAAACACAAGTGGGAATATTTTTAATTATTTTAGTAGTTTTGAGCCGGTGTCCTTGTCCTTTTTATCTGAAATTTTATCTCACATGAAAACAGTTACATGCAGTCTTGATTTTATTCCCACCAAATTTCTCAAAGAGGTTTTTAGCACAGTTAGACCCAGTATTTTTTCAATAATTAATAGTTCTTTAACAGAAGGTGTAGTCCCCTCTGTTTTTAAACACGCTGTGGTCCAGCCTCTTTTAAAGAAACCCAACATTGACCCCTCTGATTTGAATAATTTTAGACCTGTTTCTAAACTTCCATTTTTATCCAGAGTTTTAGAGAAGGTGGTTTCTACACAGCTTTTATCTTTTATGTCTCTTTGAGAAATTTCACCATGGTTTAGAGCAGGTCACAGCACTGAGCCGGCCCTCCTTAAGGTGACCAATGATTTGTTTTTAGCAGCAGACAGAGGGAAGGGAGCCATTTTAATTCTTTTAGATCTCAGTGCAGCATTTGATACCATTGATCACAGTATTTTAATTGAACATCTTAGAAACTGGGTGGACATCAGGGACACTGCACTTAGCTGGTTTTATTCTTATCTTTTAGAGTGAACCTTTGCGATCACCATAGGTAACCACTCCTCCTCCACCTTTACCCTTACCTGTGATGTACTGCAAGGTTCAGTTTTAGGTCCGATTTTATTTTCTATTTATATGCTGCCCCTTGGTCAGATGATTAAGAATCATAAAGTCTCCTTTCACTGCTACGTAGACGGCACACAGATATACCTGACCCTGAGGACCCGAGAAGCCTAGCTGCTGTCATTGACTGTCTAAATGATATTAACTGCTGGATGGCACAAAACTTTCTACAACTCAATAATTCCAAATCCGAAATCATTCTTTTCAATATTCCAAACTCTCCCAATACAATCACAAACAGCCTTGGTCCTTTGTCCACAAACATTAAATCAACAGCTCGAAATCTAGGAGTAGAATTTGACTCCAACCTCACCTTCACAACACACATCAATAAAGTTATACAGGCATGCTTTTTTTCATTTACGCACAATTGCCAAAATAAAACCAATCCTCCACCAGACAGATTTGGAAAAGGTAATCCACGCTCTCATTTTTTCCCACCTGGACTATTGCAACTCTCTCCTGTCAGGTCTCTGCCAAAAATCCCTCTCTCGCCTTCAACTGGTTCAAAATGCAGCAGCTAGGCTTCTCACTGGTTTTAACAGACAACATCACATCACCCCGATTTTAGCATCTTTACACTGGCTACCCATTACTTTTAGAACTGATTTTAAGATTTTACTTGTTACTTTTAAAGCACTGAAGGGTCTGGCTCCAGAATATATTACAGAACTTTTATTCCCCTATGTCCCAGCCCGCAGCCTCAGATCCTCGGGTGGGAACCTCCTGGTCGTTCCAAAGTCGAGACTCAAATCTAAGGGTGACAGGGCCTTCTCCATCAGAGCGCCTCGACTTTGGAACGACCTGCCCGAGGAGATAAGGCATGCAGAATCATTGACATCTTTTAAATCCCTTCTTAAAACTCATTTTTATAGAGTGGCTTTTATGTGATGTCGTCTCATCTTCGTCTCATCTTCTTATTTAATTTTTATAATTTTTATCCTCTCACAGATTCTTACATATTCTAGTTTAATTTCCTCTTAATCTCTCCTTTACTGCTTCCCCTTATGTTTACCTCTGTTATAATACTTATCAATTTTACTGCTTTTACAGTTTTAGAGCTTGTTTCACCCTGTTTTAATATCTGTTTTGTCCTCTCATTTACATTTTACTGTTTCTCTTTTAATTTCTTATGTCTTTAATTTTGGTCCTCTCGGTCTCAGCCTGTGTAGCTGGGTTCCTGCTTTGCCTGGGTTCCTATCATTTTATGCTTTGCCTGGGTTCCTATCATTTTATGGTACTGATGTCTGTGTCTTGCCTGCATCCTGATGTTCATGATGTCTTAGCTGTGCAGTTCATGACTGCACTCTGATTGACGTTTGTGATGTCTTAGTTTGCATGGCATCACAGGTCATCTAGGTTTGGTTCTATATTGTCGCTCTTTATCGATGTAGATGAATTATTATCTGTCTAGATGTCACGTTCTGTTTCTGTCTTTTGTCTGGGTTGTTGCTTTGTTTTTGTACTTGCTTCTGCACTTGTCAAAGCACTTTGTAAACCCATGTTTTTAAAAGTGCTATACAAATAAAGTTATTATTATTATTATTATAAATTTTACTGTAAAAAACACATCAAAAACAGGGTAAAATCAGGCCTCTATTATGGCCCTGCCCCCTGGTGAAAACTCCTGCAGAGCACAACATTAGATCTCCAGGGGGTCTAGTTTATGCAAACAAATTCTGGAGTCCATCAGTTAAAAGCCCTAGGACGAGTTCGTTCAAATGCGAAATGTGTGGTTTTCCTAAAATGCCAAAATTTGACGAAAAACGGTTTGTAGTGCGTTTCCTGTACATTTTAGAGGATGGCCATAATGTAATTTTTTGTTTGTCTCATCATGATACATATGTGGACCAATTTCGGGGCATGTAGGTGTTACCCACAGCCCTATCTCACTTTTGGCCCCGCCCAGTGGTGACTGGCCAATGGATTTGCAAAATTCCACCAAAAGGTTATTTCCCCTGGGGGACAATTTTGGGTAGAGTTTGGTGAGTTTTTGAGCATGTTAAGGCCCCTACATTAGCGATATTGCAGTCAGGATAATAATGAAGAACAGCTACAGTTTCAATAGGGTCCTCGCCGACGAGGTCGGTGCTCGGGCCTAAAAAACATATGTATACCAAAAACATTTATAATCGCAACTATTTCTGGAAGGAATGGTGTATTTTCTGGAAAAATTCCAGGGGTGCCAATACTTTCGTCCACGGCTGTAATACATGTGATATTAGAGCTAATATCTGTGATTTTAGAGATAATGTCTTTGGTATTAGAAGAATTAGAGTCCTCTAAATGATGCTTTGTTCTTGTTTGAAATCAGCCACCAATGACAGTTAAAGCTGGATCACAGGGAGAAGAAGCCAGATGTGAACAGGATCCAGAAACACCGTAGTCCGTCTTCTCTGGACCAAAGCTCATTTAACATGGACTGAGGAAACATGGAAAACTGTTCTGTGGTCAGAGAGAACATGGAAAACTGTTCTGTGGTCAGAGAGAACATGGAAAACTGTTCTGTGGTCAGAGAGAACATGGAAAACTGTTCTGTGGTCAGAGGAAACATGGAAAACTGTTCTGTGGTCAGAGGAAACATGGAAAACTGTTCTGTGGTCAGAGGGAACATGGAAAACTGTTCTGTGGTCAGAGAGAACATGGAAAACTGTTCTGTGGTCAGAGGAAACATGGAAAACTGTTCTGTGGTCAGAGGAAAGCACAGACGCCGTGTCCTGTGGACTAAAGAGGAGAGGGAGCATCCAGCTGGTTCTCCTGGCTCAGGTCTCAAGCCTGCATCTCTGATGGTATGGGGGTGCATTCTCACACAGTGGTGAACATGGCCCTGTCCCTACTTTTCTGAGATGTGTTGCTGCCATCAAATCCAAAATGAGCTAATATTTCCCATGAAATGGTAAAATGCCTCAGTTTCAACATCTAATGTGTTGTCTATGTTCTACTGTGAATAATATATGGGTTTATGGTTATTGACTTTTGTTTTTATTTACATTTTACACAGCGTTCCAACTTTTCTGGAACTGGGGTTGTAAATTAAATTCTTAAACCAGTGTTAATTTGGACAGCTATTTTTTTAATTTTAGTCTTTAAATGAAATGTATTTTAGTTTTAGTCTAGCTTTAGTCCATAAAAGTCCTCACATTTCAGTCTTTATTTTGGCCCAAGCATTTATTCTCTTTTCTAAATCTGGTACCAGATCATGGTAGAGTGTTCTCTGTCTAACCTGGGGTCCCTGCTCTCTACAGCTGAGAGGCAGAATAGATACAGATGGATTGTTTTAGACAGATTTACCCACAGAGGAGAAATATCACAGATTTAGAATGTCTGATGAAAACTACATTACATCTTAGTCTAGTTTTTGTCATGGATGGGGTTAGATGAACATTCTTAGTCAAGGTTTTAGTGGAGGAAATTAAGACTGTCTTCAACATAGTTCTAGTAAACATGAAAGAGACAGAAAGGTCTGAGTGAATAAAAAAGGAACCGTTTTAATGATAAAAAACACACGTGGAACCATGACTCAGAAGGCAGAACATTTACAGAGAAACAAACAAAGTGGAGAATAAAAACAACGGAGAAATAAACCAGCAGAGAAATGAACCAGTAGAGAAATAAACCAGTAGAGAAATAAACCAGTAGAGAAATAAACCAGTAGAGAAATAAACCAGCAGAGAAATAAACCAGTAGAGAAATAAACCAGCAGAGAAATAAACCAGTAGAGAAATAAACCTGTGGAGGAACTACAGTCTAGTCTCTGTGGAGCTGCAGAGAAACCAGGAGTGATCCAGGTCAGATGCTGGATAAAGTCTGAGGAATACAAACTGTAAAAATTACTTGATGGTACAGCTCAGAGCTCAGACAACTGTCCTCTCCTCCGGTCAGAGGATCTGTTCTGGGACGATCTGAGTTTCAAACTTTAGAAATACTGGACCAGTCTGAGGGACCTGAGTCTGTCTCCTAACTTTAACCTAGAAACAAAGATCCTGAGCCTCCTGTCCAGTCTCCTGACCTGCCTGCAGGCATCGCTGCTCAAGAAGCAGTACACCAATCTGACGTCTGCACCTCCTTTCAAAAACATCGAGCCTTTCCCCTCCGTTTCTGCCAACAGAAGGCCAGAGGTGGAAACTTCTAGAAGAGCTGGTGGAACTGGAGAGGACAACGGTCCACGAGGGAAAGACGGCTGGTATGTGGGTGTTGTAATGAAGTCAGAGATGAGGTCTGCCGAGTCATCTGGAGGGGAGATATTTATGACCAAGTCTACGGAAACTCAGATATCAGCAGGACAGACCCTCAGACCTTTGACCTTTGAAAGACTCATGGTTGAATGTGGGCGGGTCCATCAGGCTCGGCGCTGTTTGTGTCCCTGAGATGGAGCTCTGATGGACGACTCCACAGTTCAGGATCAGAGGAGGGTAGCTGCTCTGTTCATGGGACACCAAGCACACCACCATCTTCATCATCATCACCATCACCATCTTCATCATCATCACCATCTTCATCATCATCACCATCAACATCTTCATCATCATCACCATCTTCATCATCATCACCATCACCATCTTCATCATCATCACCATCACCATCTTCATCATCATCACCATCTTCATCATCATCACCATCACCATCTTCATCATCATCACCATCACCATCTTCATCATCACCATCTTCATCATCATCACCATCACCATCTTCATCATCATCATCATCACCATCTTCATCATTATCACCATCTTCATCATCATCATCATCATCATCACTATCATCATCATCATCACCATCTTCATCATCACCATCTTCATCATCATCACCATCTTCATCATCATCACCATCAACATCTTCATCATCATCACCATCTTCATCATCATCACCATCTTCATCATCATCACCATCTTCATCATCATCACCATCAACATCTTCATCATCATCACCATCTTCATCATCATCACCATCTTCATCATCATCACCATCATCATCACCATCACCATCTTCATCACCATCTTCATCATCATCATCATCACTATCATCATCATCATCACCATCACCATCTTCATCATCATCACCATCTTCATCATCATCACCATCACCATCTTCATCATCATCACCATCACCATCTTCATCACCATCTTCATCATCATCATCATCACTATCATCATCATCATCACCATCTTCATCATCATCAACATCACTATCATCATCATCATCATCATCATCACCATCTTCATCATCATCACCATCACCATCTTCATCATCATCACCATCTTCATCATCATCACCATCATCATCATCATCATCACCATCTTCATCATCATCACCATCTTCATCATCATCACCATCTTCATCATCATCACCATCACCATCACCATCTTCATCATCATCACCATCTTCATCATCATCACCATCTTCATCATCATCACCATCACCATCTTCATCATCATCACCATCTTCATCACCCTCATCATCATCATCATCATCATCATCATCACCACCATCACTATCTTCATCACCATCATCACCATCATCATCTTCATCATCATCACTCTCATCAGAGCAATCAGACAGCAGTTTTCTGAGCTCTCAGTGACCACAGTAACCTACCGACCACTGTGTCCTAAATCTGAACTAACATTAAACTAAACTCTTACATGATCTTAGAATCCAGAGCAGCACCCCCTGCTGGTTAGACAAACTAAAATCTTGGACTAGACTACAGACAAAAGACGGTCTGAGCTGATTCTAACATTATAATCCTCCAATCAGGACAGCCTGAGCTGATCTAACATTATAATCCTCCGATCAGGACAGCCTGAGCTGATCTAACATTATAATCCTCCGATCAGGACAGCCTGAGCTGATCTAACATTATAATCCTCCGATCAGGACAGCCTGAGCTGATCTAACATTATAATCCTCAAATCAGGACAGCCTGAGCTGATCTAACATTATAATCCTCCGATCAGGACAGCCTGAGCTGATCTAACATTATAATCCTCCGATCAGGACAGCCTGAGCTGATCGAACATTATAATCCTCCGATCAGGACAGCCTGAGCTGATCTAACATTATAATCCTCAAATCAGGACAGCCTGAGCTGATCTAACATTATAATCCTCCGATCAGGACAGCCTGAGCTGATCTAACATTATAATCCTCCAATCAGGACAGCCTGAGCTGATCTAACATTATAATCCTATAGGAGGGAGGATTCTGGGACCATGAAGAGTGTCAGCCACATTTACAACCTCAATCAAACTCCACTGACTCAAACATTATTGCTCTGACTTCAAAACAAAGGCTTTACTGAAATCTGCCCGGAAACAGAGAAAGGAGGCATCTGAAAGAGCCAATGAGAAGCTCTGAATGACTGTCTGACCAGCCTACTGTGTGTCCAATAGAGCGCCATTACAGACATGTCCATACTTTCTCAATACCATGAGTTTAGAAAGACAGGATCTCATGACTGTGTAACCATGGAACTTAGAATCCTGGTCTCTGTCAGGTCTGTGAGGATCCTGGTCTCTGTCAGGTCTGTGAGGATCCAGGTCTCTGTCAGGTCTGTGAGGATCCAGGTCTCTGTCAGGTCTGTGAGGATCCTGGTCTCTGTCAGGTCTGTGAGGATCCAGGTCTCTGTCAGGTCTGTGAGGATCCTGGTCTCTGTCAGGTCTGTGAGGATCCTGGTCTCTGTCAGGTCTGTGAGGATCCTGGTCTCTGTCAGGTCTGTGAGGATATGAAGAACCAGGTTTATCTGTTAACACAGGATCCTGGTCTCTGTCAGAACCAGGATACTAAAGTCCATGTAAACACCGTTTATTTCAGTGATCAATAATGACGATCAGTTCATCGATTACTGATCAATAATTAAAAAAATACCAAAACTTTATAAAAACTCTGTTCAGGTTTTTATCCAATAGAGAGACAGCTGTGAGTCACAGAGACATGAGGCTCCTCCCCCTGTCAAAATGGTGGCAGTGGTTTCTGTGCAGTCTTATCTGTGTGATGCTCTACTGCCACCGTCTGGCTGTAACACTGAACTACAACCAGAGGCTGGTAGAAATATCTCTTCATTCTGAGATAATAGTCGACTGAATCTGGGATATCTGAGAACGTGATGATGGGAAAAGACGCTCCTCTCTATGACAAACGTTCGTCCGTTGATGTGTTGGCGTGCTGGGATGTCGGTGAGCCCGTGGAGCGGTGAAGGCAGTCATGAATTAAATATTTTAACCACAGGAGGACAGAGACCCAGATGCTCCTGGTCCTGGTAGGAGACCTCAGGAACAAATAGCATCATCAGGACGCCATGACGTCCAGCGCTCTGATTCTGTTTAGTACAAAAAGGGCTTAAGAAAGCCGCCGTCCATGAGCAGCTGAGCGCGGCGAGTCTGTCCTCGTCCTGTCACAGCAGAGACGTCACGTGATCCCGTCCTGATGGCGTTATCCTGTCCGTTCTGCAGCCTCAGTCCGGCCCACCGGGCCGTCATCAGTCCAACGAGATGATGTCTGAGATGCCGCTGTCCGTCCCTCCCCCCGCTGGCCCCCCTCCTCCAGTGATGACCCGGGTCTCATGCAGCGACGTGGCAGCATGGGAACTGGAGTCGTAATGTCCGGTGGAAGAGGAGACGAGGGCGGAGCTTGTGCTGGCGGCACTCTGCATGCTGCTGGTCAGATTATCCAGGAACATCTGAGGACGATAGTGCTGGGGGGGGGAGGAGTTATGGTCAGTTAGAGCACGCTCAGAAAGGCTGGTTTATGCTTCTGGGTCTGAGCTACGCAGGAATGTTGGTGAAGCCGGGGATGTTGGGGGTCTTTATCGTTCTTTTTAAAGACCATGTTTTGGGCTTTGTTTCTCCTTTATTCTGATAGGATAGGTCATGTGACCCCTACGGCGAGGACTACAGCCTCTGCTTATGGGCCTCTACCCTACCGGTGCTAAACCGGCGCCCTGATGGACGCTGTTTCTCTCCTAATAGTCACCCGTAGGTGTCAGAAGGGGGTGGAACTGTCACTCCTCCTCCTACATCCCAAAGCTGAGGATTTCTGCCACATTTAATGCCTTTACTGCATCCATACAGGGGTGTTTCTGACACAAACAGTCTGAACATTAACAAGAATCACCTTTGTCTGGGCTGTACAAAGATGTAGCTGGTCGAGTGTTTGACAACAGTATGAGGCAAATAACTTAGAGAGTAAGGAGATTTGTGTTTGGTAGATTACATCTTGCTTTCTTACAATGCTTCTTGGTAATAAATCTGATACCCTTGGAAAGCCTGTTTATTACCCTTTTAAATGATGCCACATTGTAAGGATCATGCATTTGTGGGATGAGCAGCAGAGCTGAGTATGTGGGTTGCACCCATGAAAAATGTGCCAAATCTCCTCTGCCAATGCCAAAGAGCTGATTCTGCTGTTGACTCTTGTTTGGTGTTTGGTGGATTGGATGATTGAAGTTTGAAGAAACAAGACATACTGATCCCACAAGAGGTCAATGGTTAAGGTCAGGACTGCTGGCAGGACATTCCATCCTCTCCACTCCCAGATGCTGGAGCTAGTCTCTGATAAACCCCGCTCTGTGGGGGAAAGCGTTGTCATCTTGAAGGATAGAGTTCAGTCCCATACTGTGGAGATAAGGGATTGCCACTGGTTGTAGAATCTCATCTCCATCTCTCTGATGACCAGCCTGGCTTTTCCAGTGAGGGAGATGCCGCCCCACACCGTCACACTGCCTCCACCTAAGGCAGAAACTGGACTCACCTCTGAACATAACGTTCCTCCACATGTTCAGGTTCCAGTGCATGTGTTACCAACACCAGTGCAAACGGGCCTGACGGCGAAGGGCAGTCATGGCAGGCCCCCTGGCAGCCCTATGAGACCAGAGACTGGCTGGTCAGTCTATTCTGGATTGTCTGGGCAGAGAGCCGTCGGCCATATCGTCCTGCAAACCTTGACTGTAAATCTGTAGAAGACAGCCTGCGGTACCTAAGTGCTGACAGGGGGGAGGAAACGGTCTTCTTGGGACGCCCACTTCCTGGCCTGTCTCTGACATCCTCCGTTATATGGAACTTGGCCGTCAGGTTGGAGCTGGTACTAGGGTTCACTCAGAACAATGCTGCAACTTGGTTTAGCAGAGCACCAGCTTGAAGTTGTCCTATCACACGGCCCTATCCAGATCAGTCAAACGTGGCATGCTGATTCTTGAAGCTGACATCTACTGACCACTGTAGCCCCGCCCACACGCACAGGTGCCAGAAGCTCAAAGCAAGAGTCAGTAGAAACAGCAGAATCAGCTCTTTGGCATTGGGAGAGAAGATTTGGAACATTTTTCATGGGTGCAACCCACATACTCAGCTCTGCTGCTCATCCCACAAATGCATGATCCTTACAAATGTGGCGTCATTTAAAAGGGTAATAAACAGGCTTTCCAAGGGTATCAGATTTATTACCAAGAAGCATTGTTACAACAAAGAAATAATCCACCAAACACAAATCTCCTTACTTTCTTGTTCTAAGTTTATAACCTCAGAGGCGGGTATGGGGTCCTCCGGAGGACATTTTGATCCAATACTTTATTTCCTGCATTCTTATGAATAATCATGAAACCATCTGTGGTGGAAATTCAGTTAAAAAACTTAGTTATATTCTATGTTTACATTTTTAATTATAGGCCAGAGCAGTACAGGACCAAGGTACCAGACCGGTCCGTGCTCCCATACCTGACCTGATAGTCAGGGTAATTACTGACACTGCTCTGTTTCTCCATGTTTCCTCGTGTTTATCAGCATAGGTCTGACACAGAAGCATAAACCAGGATCAGGTCTATCTCAGACCACTTTCTCACCATCACTGTCTCAGTGTTCACACTGTAACCAATCAGGAGAAGCCTAAAGCCCTCCTAATCTCAGCGATGGCTACATCAGACTGGTCACATCACCTGTAACCATGTTAGCTGGAACAGACTCTTACCTGGGGATCTGGTTGGATTAAGGAGAACAAATCCAGACCTGCAGGTTACAAAACAACAGGTTAGTGACAGCGCCACCTAGTGGTAGTAAAGGTCATTACATCAGGGACTCACTCTGCATGTCTGCGGGGATGGGGGCCAGTGTGGACGGGTGGAAGGGGACCGCATATTCAGCCAGCGTGGACGTCAGAAACGACGGATCCAGAGCCTGGACGTTGGGGACGCGTACGGTGGGCTGGTAGGTCAACACGCTGAGGAAACACGCCACACTTAGTCCACAACACAGAGATCTGGGGGGTCAGGTTGAGGATGGATCTAGACTATCAGGTCTAACCCAGGTCATATGGTCTGATCCACCCTGAGGAAGTTTTATCTGAGTCACAGCTCACTCACCCTTTGGAGTGCATCTCCTCGTTCTTAGAGATGTACACGCAGCGTTTCTTCAGAGGAGGATCAGCTTCCTCTTCATCGTCAGAGGAGGAGGAGCTCTCCAGAGTCAGGTCGATCACGTCAGCTTTCTTTGTGGAGCTCGGCTCAGCAGGAGGAGCGACCACCGCCGACTGACGCACAGGAGGCGCCGCTGAGAGGGAGGCAGAGATGAGCACAGAGATGTTTAGGATGAGAATGTTTTCAAATTTGAGAACAAGACTCAGAAAGTAAAAACACTGATAGAAATAAGGGCGCACTCACACTGGGCCATCCGTACCGTGCTGAAGCCCATTTCACCCCCTCCCCTGCCCCCCCTTTGGCCCGCACTCACACTGCTCAACGCATCCAGGCCTGGGCACGGATAATTCACGCGCCGACATCATCACGGCATCCATCGTTGATGAATTTATACGTGTTGATGACTCGGTATACATAAGTGTTGTTTTTAGGCTGTAAAATGTGAGATTGACCCCGGCACACACTTGTCTGCGTATTTGGCACTCTCCTTTACGCACAGAGGATGAGAGCTGTGTGTTATCCTGTGAGCTGCTGTTTGGGGCTCCATCAAGGGAAGAAGCTTTATTTCCAAAACCAAGAATCCTCTCACAGTGGTTAAAGCCTGACTTTGCTAGACACTGGTCAGAAATGTGGACTGGACTGGGATCCATCAGAACGAGGTCGTAGGGGAGCTGTGCGGAGTTAAATTCTTCAGCTCTGATAAAGTCCTTGTAACTTGTTGAAATACAATGAGACAAAACATGAAGTTCTCTATCTCTCGTCATCTGGTGCCATGATTAGGGATGCACCGACACACTTTATTTCAGTTCCAATCTGATAAATATGTGCTGATGCTGATTTTAAACAATTATTACTGTTGTTGGTATAATGTGTGAGGTTGCATGAGGCTGTAGTAAACCACCCAGCTCCTCTTATTAAAAAGCAAAAAAATACAAAAATGAATAGAATTTAAATGTATTCCAAACAAATTTATTTGAACTACTAAAAAATAAATATCAGCAATATCCAAAAAACAACAACTGAGTTTAAGTTATAAATCCCTGTCTATAACGTCTCTTTAAGGAACCTCCCAGAGGCCGCTGTAGCTTCAGTTAATGGCTGCAGCCTTCCTCTCTGACCCTTCGCAGGATGTAAACAATGAGGACGGCGGGGGCGAACGGCTAATGGCTAACCTGTTAGCATATAGCAGGAAGACCGCGGTACCACAGTTTTCCACAGTAGTAAATGGAAATGAAGTGGTATGTGGGCTGTCATAAGCTCACGTATGACGACTCACCCGCAAGTGAAAAGAGGCCAAATATGAAAGGAGCCACAGGTTATCAGGCTAACGTCACACCCGCTCATCGTTAGACTAGTTCTGACTGTTCTAAATATAGATTTACGTTTAATCTACTAGGCAATCGTACCGCTAAGAACATCCTTCTAAGACTAGCTCAGTCACACACAGACTCTCTCCTGTTAGACTGCGGTGCGCTCATGGTCTACCGCAAACTGTAGGATGGATTTGGATCGGTCACTTGGATCGGCGCCGTCAGTAAGATATCCGATCTGTTAATTACGTCCATATAAGACCTGATACCGATATTGGATCGGATCGGTCCCATCCCTATCCATAATGGCTGTAACTCAAAACACCAAAGACAGAGAAACCGCCTCTCAGACAGGAGTGTCATGTACTCAAGAGCTGGTTTGAATGAAACATTCCATCCTTGCCATTTCAAAGAAATCATTATTTAGAGCATATATAACATTCCATCCTTGCCATTTCAAAGAAATCATTATTTAGAGCATATAAAACATTCCATCCTTGCCATTTAAAAAAAAATCATTATTAAGAGCATATAAAACATTCCATCCTTGCCATTTCAAAGAAATCATTATTAAGAGCACATAAAACATTCCACCCTTACCATTTCAAAGAAATCATTATTAAGAGCATATAAAACATTCGATCCTTGCCATTTAAAAAAAAATCATTATTAAGAGCATATAAAACATTCCATCCTTGTCATTTAAAAAAAAATCATTATTAAGAGCATATAAAACATTCCATCCTTGCCATTTCAAAGAAATCATTATTAAGAGCATATAAAACATTCGATCCTTGCCATTTAAAAAAAATCATTATTAAGAGCATATAAAACATTCCATCCTTGTCATTTAAAAAAAATCATTATTAAGAGCACATAAAACATTCCACCCTTACCATTTCAAAGAAATCATTATTAAGAGCATATAAAACATTCCATCCTTGCCATTTCAAAGAAAACATTATTAAGAGCATATAAAACATTCCATCCTTGCCATTTCAAAGAAATCATTATTAAGAGCATATAAAGCATTCGATCCTTGCCATTTAAAAAAAATCATTATTAAGAGCATATAAAACATTCCATCCTTGTCATTTAAAAAAAAATCATTATTAAGAGCATATAAAACATTCCATCCTTGCCATTTCAAAGAAATCATTATTAAGAGCATATACAACATTCCATCCTTGCCATTTAAAAAAAAAATCATTATTAAGAGCATATAAAACATTCCATCCTTGTCATTTAAAAAAAAATCATTATTAAGAGCATATAAAACATTCCATCCTTGCCATTTCAAAGAAATCATTATTAAGAGCATATAAAACATTCCATCCTTGCCATTTAAAAAAAAATCATTTTTAAGAGCATATAAAACATTCCATCCTTGTCATTTAAAAAAAAATCATTATTAAGAGCACATAAAACATTCCATCCTTACCATTTCAAAGAAATCATTATTAAGAGCATATAAAACATTCCATCCTTGCCATTTCAAAGAAAACATTATTTAGAGCATATAAAACATTCCGTCCTTGCCATTTCAAAGAAATCATTATTAAGAGCATATAAAACATTCGATCCTTGCCATTTAAAAAAAAATCATTATTAAGAGCATATAAAACATTCCATCCTTGTCATTTAAAAAAAAATCATTATTAAGAGCATATAAAACATTCCATCCTTGCCATTTAAAAAAAAATCATTATTAAGAGCATATAAAACATTCCATCCTTGCCATTTCAAAGAAATCATTATTTAGAGCATATATAACATTCCATCCTTGCCATTTCAAAGAAATCATTATTTAGAGCATATATAACATTCCATCCTTGCCATTTCAAAGAAATCATTATTTAGAGCATATAAAACATTCCATCCTTGCCATTTAAAAAAAAATCATTATTAAGAGCATATAAAACATTCCATCCTTGCCATTTCAAAGAAATCATTATTAAGAGCACATAAAACATTCCACCCTTACCATTTCAAAGAAATCATTATTAAGAGCATATAAAACATTCGATCCTTGCCATTTAAAAAAAAATCATTATTAAGAGCATATAAAACATTCCATCCTTGTCATTTAAAAAAAAATCATTATTAAGAGCATATAAAACATTCCATCCTTGCCATTTCAAAGAAATCATTATTAAGAGCATATAAAACATTCGATCCTTGCCATTTAAAAAAAAATCATTATTAAGAGCATATAAAACATTCCATCCTTGTCATTTAAAAAAAATCATTATTAAGAGCACATAAAACATTCCACCCTTACCATTTCAAAGAAATCATTATTAAGAGCATATAAAACATTCCATCCTTGCCATTTCAAAGAAATCATTATTAAGAGCATATAAAGCATTCGATCCTTGCCATTTAAAAAAAATCATTATTAAGAGCATATAAAACATTCCATCCTTGTCATTTAAAAAAAAATCATTATTAAGAGCATATAAAACATTCCATCCTTGCCATTTCAAAGAAATCATTATTAAGAGCATATACAACATTCCATCCTTGCCATTTAAAAAAAAAATCATTATTAAGAGCATATAAAACATTCCATCCTTGTCATTTAAAAAAAAATCATTATTAAGAGCATATAAAACATTCCATCCTTGCCATTTCAAAGAAATCATTATTAAGAGCATATAAAACATTCGATCCTTGCCATTTAAAAAAAAATCATTTTTAAGAGCATATAAAACATTCCATCCTTGTCATTTAAAAAAAAATCATTATTAAGAGCACATAAAACATTCCATCCTTACCATTTCAAAGAAATCATTATTAAGAGCATATAAAACATTCCATCCTTGCCATTTCAAAGAAAACATTATTTAGAGCATATAAAACATTCCATCCTTGCCATTTCAAAGAAATCATTATTAAGAGCATATAAAACATTCCATCCTTGCCATTTAAAAAAAAATCATTATTAAGAGCATATAAAACATTCCATCCTTGTCATTTAAAAAAAAATCATTATTAAGAGCATATAAAACATTCCATCCTTGCCATTTCAAAGAAATCATTATTAAGAGCACATAAAATATTCCACCCTTGCCATTTCAAAGAAATCATTATTTAGAGCACATAAAACATTCCATCCTTGCCATTTCAAAGATATCATCATTAAAAGCATATAAAACATTCCATCCTTGCCATTTCAAAGATATCATCATTTAAAGCATATAAAACATTCCATCCTTGCCAATTCAAAGATATCATTTAGAGCATATTAAACATTCCATCCTTGCCATTTCAAAGAAATAATTATTAAGAGCATATAAAACATTCCATTCTTGCCAATTATAGGATATCATCATTTAGAGCATATAGATCATTCCATCCTTGCCATTTCAAAGAAATCATCATTTAGAGCATATAAAACATTACATCCTTGCCGTTTCAAAGATATCATCATTTAAAGCATATAAAATATTCCATCCTTGCCAATTCCAAGACATCATCATTTAGAACATATAAAACATTACATCCTTGCCATTTTGAGGATATCATCATTTAAAGCATATAAAACATTCCATCCTTGCTGTTTCAAAGATATCATCATTTAGAGCATATAAAACATTCCAGCCTTGCCATTTCAAAGATATCATCATTTAAAGCACATAAAACATTCCACCCTTACCATTTCAAAAAAATCATTATTAAGAGCATATAAAACATTCCATCCTTGCCATTTCAAAGAAATCATTATTAAGAGCATATAAAACATTCCATCCTTGCCATTTCAAAGAAATTATTATTAAGAGCATATAAAACATTCCATCCTTGCCATTTCAAAGAAATCACTTTTTTAGAGCATATAAAACATTCCATCCTTGCCATTTCAGATAAATCATTATTAAGAGCATATAAAACATTCAATCCTTGTCATTTAAAAAAAAATCATTATTAAGAGCATATTAAACATTCCATCCTTGCCATTTCGAAGATATCATCATTTTAAGCATTTAAAACATTCCATCCTTGCCATTTCAAAGATATCATCATTTAAAGCATATAAAAACATTCCATCCTTGCCATTTCAGAGATTTCATCATTTAAAGCATATAAAACATTCCATCCTTGCCTTTTGCATGCAGGCTATTTAGGCCCTCTGCTGTTATGCCAGTCTAACCAGTACCCAACAAGGTCCATTATGTCAACAGTACGTCAGCGTGTCCTTTAAAAGTATGTTTTTGTCAACCTGAGGGAGAAAGGCTGTTAAAGAGGCACTGCTAGCCTCTTAGCTGGTGGCTAATTGTCTCCCATTCAGTCTAATCAGCATGTAGGGATACCAGGTCAGGGTCAGAGAGCCACAGAGGTGGTGATGTTAGGATCAGAGGCGGGACACAGAGCTCTGACATCAGCTGTTAATCCATGAAAAGGTCATGGTCTGAGTGTGATTGTTATTTCTAATCTAAACACAGAGATTACAGCGATGCTGTACTTACTCTCTATTTTTGGGATGGACTGAGAGGAGACCTTGACAGACTCTTTCTTTGGCCTCATTGGACACCAGGTCCCGTCCTCCTGGAACTTTATCTCATCAACATCGGAGCAGTCGTTCAGGATCTCCAGGAACAGACTAAAGAGAGAGGAAAATGCACATTCATCACAATTTTATTACTACATAACAAAGGAAGGATCACCTGGGCTGAATCAAATCATGAGACCAGCCTGGAAACCCAGCCTGAACATCATAAATCATGTCTGAACCAATAGAGAGAGGCTGCTGTCTAGGTCTGAAAAAGCTTTAATGATCCAACATCGGTCATCTACAGTTTGTTTGATTGTTGCTGTAGTGTTGATATGTGATTATAAAGGTTTAAACTCTGACACAGAGAAGTGTGGAATACCAGAGCCATGTTCTTATTTAGACACTGACCCGTCGATGATCAGACTCTCGTACGCCGCCTTCTTGTCACACACCGGGCAGATCCAGGTGGGTTTCTTCTCGTTCATCTGCAGGTAGAGCGCGGCATCGAAACACTGCAGGTGAGAGCAGGTGACCGCCCGACACGGCACCGTCAGCCTCATCTTACCTAACTGTGACAGAGAAATGAACCTATTTATTATAAAATATCATTGTATATAACGGAGAATTTATAATATTAAAGGCAGAGATGTGACTCATGATCTAAGATTAGACCAGCTCTTTAACAAACTTTATGAAAGTCCCTCATGCCTGTATCTGAGCCTGAGTGATGTGGAGTCTATTCCTCAGACTCTGGCGCCCCCCAGTGGTACTGCAGAAAGCCCAGAGCTGATAAACCAGCTCATTATCCATCATTGTTTCTGTACTGGTGTTTAAACATCAGTGATCACTGAGTCTGGATCAGATCTGCTGACCAGAGGTAGACAAAGAAATATGATTGGTCATTACAGACGGGGGGATGTTTTTCCCTCAGTTTAAAGGGATATTTCAGTGTTTTTTAGCGTGGTTGTATGAGGTGCTCTGATCCTCCAGAGGTCACTGAGTATTGGCCCTACAGGACGGGCTGAAGGAAGCTAGCAGTTTGAGGAGTTTTTGGTAAAACAGGCCAAAAACAAAGCTGGCTCCATTGTATGCTATATCCTCGTTTTACGTATTTTTCCAACACAGAGGATAAATTATGTAAGGGTTAATGCCCTTCGAGGTGTCCAATTATCAGGGATTAATGGACGACGCGGAGGTGTGAACCGTCCTCCGCATTAATCCCTGATAATTGGACACCTCGAAGGGCATTAACCCGCTTATACCGTGGTCACTTGCCAACAAAAATAATTAATAAAACTACTAATTTATGATTTATACGTTTTGTGATCAAGATAGAAAGTTTTACTAAAACAACAACTTCTTTCCCCAAGCAACGCCTGAGGGCTTGACTAATTCCAATCCCATAACATTCTTAGGGAATGTAAACGTTATTCACTACTCCAGTAAATAGGCGGGCCATAGATACCAAGTCACAACGAAACAAAAATATAGTCCGCTCAGCACACTTTCTGAACAGATTTATCAATGAAATGACATGAAGACGAATGTGATCATATATAAACTGTAAGTTAACATGAACAGTCATCTGATAAAAATCTCAGTTTTAGCTGTTTGAATAATTCCTCCTTCAGCACTACGAGGTCACAGACGTGAACCAGAGCTGTCCACGCCCTGCAGGTGCTGATTCTCCGTCAGATATTTATCAGATATTATCGTGCCGGTTCATCAGAAGTGTTTCCTTTGGCTCTATACAGAAATAATGGCTTCTTTTCTTTTGTTTGTGTTATTTGAATCTTCTGACAGTAGTTTACAGCAGCTAGAACAGGAGGAAGTGAGTTTTTTGCGACACGCACCTCTCTGGATGATGGAGAGAAGACGTACGTCTGTTAGCAGAGTCGGTTTGCTCAGCGTTTCTAACGTGCATATCCAGAACTAGACCGAATTATTAACGGAGGAATAACCACACAGTGGGACATCAGCTCTGCTCTAACTGGATCTCGCGCTCCCTCTCTGAGAGGGAGAAAACTTTATTGACACACGTCAATAAACACACAGCACATGCGCATTTTGTCACATATATCCAGCGCACATCACTGGCTACTGTTGCTGCTCATTTGCATGTAAACACAGAACAGAAGCTCTCATTACAACTGAGAGCACATAGTCGTGTTTACGTCAACAACGTCGGATATAAAAGATAAGACCGTCTTAGGTTACAGGTCTTAAACCTGGAGTCTGTCGTCTTATTTATGTCAGTAAAGTGACAGTTGATGACGGTCCATAGGCTTAGACTGGCAGCGTTGAACTCCCTGCTCAGAAATATGACTTTCAGGTTGCTATGGTTACTCCCAGCGGAGTAACGGCTAACGGCTGCTGCGCATTAATTTGGAACAGTGAAAAGATTTTTTTGACCGGGACTACTTGAGAAGTTCGAAAGGTGTCCGTATATCAGAAGTTAAGTGACACCAATGGAATTTCCAGAGCCAATCAGAATCAAGTATTCACCAAGACCATGGTATAATGTACATTAACACCATAACAAGAGAGATGAAACCAGGGCTGAACTAATATCTCATTGTGATTATTTAGACTCATGTATTTGACTGCTGACATGAAGGGAAGGATCATTTTAAGTCATTCTCATTGTTATTAAGAAAAACATCTCTAAGAATGAGGAAAGAAGGGTTTTTGAAAACTAAAGAATGTGACAGAGCATCTCTGCTCCTAAAACAAAACTGGGACCCAGACACTTCAGCTAGAGGACTATTACACCTGCTCCCACCTGAACTACCTGTGGATGAACAGAGGACAGCAGGGTCTTTACAGTTCTCCCTCAGGTCTGTGGGGATCAGCTCTGGTTCATGTATGAAAACCGTCCAATCATTGCAGGACGCTGAGCGTCTGGGCCATGCCCCGGCTCACCTGCTGCCGTCTTTGAGAGAGACCGCTCACACCTGGCCACACGGGTGTGTGTTCGTGTGAGGAGAGTCAGTGAGACCCGGGCGCCTATCTCTGATCGACCTTTTCTACCGAACACACGTCTAAGACCAGAGGATATTCACAGTCATGCCTGGGATTTCCCTGTTTATGAGAACGCTGAATACCTGTGTTCAGTTCCTGTAATCCTGATCCTCATCCCTGTCTGCAGAGTAAAGAGAACATGAAAACAGGAGGGACAGGGGCGGGTTATTTACCGGACACATGAGGGAGACTCTGAGGCTGGTGGTGGCGATCTCGCTGTCTGGATCTGCTGTCAGCTTCTCTTTGACTGTGAACACAGAGAACAGCGTTAGGACGGAACCATCACAGAGGTCTGAGATTGGGCAGACCAGGTCATGTGATCTACGATTCATCTAAAATACTCCCCATCTGATTGGCTCAGACATGGCTGGAGTTACAGCCAATCAACAGTGGAGCCTGAGGTTCAGCGAGAGCAGGGCGGAGTCTGTGTCATGTTATTTCTACAGTCAGACTCACGAACAATCCTCCACACTGAAGACCCAAACAGACCGTTTCTGTCCAAACACTAGAGCGCCACCGTTTGGTAATAATAATCCCTATCAAAGGTACCATGGGGGTATTTTTAAGACCCTCTGCATACATTAAGATCCTACCACATCCTCACTTCCTGTCCACTTACATTAACACCGTGGGTTTGTGCTGACTGATGGATTAAAATGTGAGAAGGCCAGAGGTTTTTCTTACTGTAGGACACAGATGTAGCTTTCTGAGAATAGATAAGGAGGAATAGGACCTCGGTGTCTGACAGTGACAGCGCTTTATTTTTTTGTTCGAACGACCTAGACCAGCGTTATTCAACCCTGCCCAAGCAAACAGCCAAACTACCGAAAAATATATCTGCAAGAGCCACGATCTAAGAGGTGAAAGGAGGCAAAATAGGCAGGAAATGGAAAAAACTGGGTGAAAAGTGACAAACGGGGAGGAAAAGTGGCAAAAAGGCAGAAAAAAAGGGGAAAAAGCAGCAAGAGTGGGAAAAATAGTTGGTAAGTAGCAAAAAAGGGGAACATAGCAAAAAGCAGGATTAAAGAGGCAAAAATTGATGAAAAGGGGCAAAAATTAGCAGAAAGAGGCAAAAAGAAGTGGCAAAAGTGAGCTTAAAGATGTAAAAATGGATTATAAGTGGCAAAAATGGGTGAAAAGGGGCAAAGTAGGCTTAAAATTACAATGATTGGGTGAAAAAAGGGAAGAAGAAGTGGCAAAAAAGGGTGAAAAGTGACTATAACAGGCAAAAGGAAGCAAAAAGGTAGAAAAAAAGGGTCTAAAAGCAGCAACAGTGAGAAAAATAGGGGGAAAAGTGGCAATGTAAGGGTAAAAAATAGCAAAAAGCAGGATTAAAGGGGCAAAATTGGTGAAAGAGCGTATAAACAGGATACAAAGAGGCAAAAAAGTGGCAACAAGAAGAAGCAAAAGTGAGCTTAAAGCAGTAGAAACTGATTTAAAGTGGCAAAAAAGGAAAATAGGGGCAAAAAATCCAAATAAAGGCAATGGAAATATAAAGATAAGAAATTAAGATTGACAATTAAAGCCAAACAAACTGATTAACGGATACCTTCTTAGGTCAAAGTTTCCCTTTTTTAAAGGTTTTTATGAGAATATTTCAGACATAAAAGAGCCACATGTTGAGAAACACTGACCTAGAGTAACCCCACCATGGTCTCCAAGTACCTTTACACAAGTTCTGAACATTTCTTTGACATTTAGGTTTGGAGAGAAAAATCACACAGAATATTTTAAAATTGTATTTATTGGTGCATGTATGTGTCCTTGACCTCTTCACTGGTTTAGCTGATAAAATATAGCTCCCTATTTTTCCCTCTGAGCCTGCAGCTCTTTAGCCGTTGTGTCTCTCCTGGACTCTTTGTCTTAAAAAGCCTGTCAAACACCAACGCTGTGGTGCAGTCAAACTCTAAACATCCTTTTTCAGGACAACCTGGCCTTTACCAATATGTGTGCTGTTTTTTTTTTTAAATATATATTTTAAAAATGTTTAGGATGAAAAAGACAAAAGAAAAAATCATTAGAAATGAGAACTCAGACTTTTATATTAAACAGTAAACAATGAGACAAAAAGTCTTCAAAATATTCACATTAGAGAATTAGAGTCATTATTCAAATCAGTTCCTCTCTCTGAAGGACACGTCACGGCCTCTCTGTGTCTCTTTCTCTCTACTGTGAGTCCTTCAGGCTCTTAACAGGATTCTGAATGGATAAAAACACTTTCAATATCAGAGTAACTGGTGTGGATTTAACCTTTAAAGACCAGAGACAGTCAGCCCAGTTCCAGGCTGGCTAGGAGACGTTCTGTCAGAGCTACAGAGCTGTGAGGACAGCGCCATCAGAGCGGACCACAGAGGGCTTTCAGAGAGCTAGGAAGTATGGTTCAAAGGTCATTTAACTCTGAACAACGCATCTCCTCTTCTATCTGACAGTGCCAGTCCCAGAGGGTTGAAGGCACTGCTGGAATGTCAACAAACATCATGTGTGATTAAAATTAAACATCAACAAAAGCAGAAAAGCTAATGACAGCCTTGTTTGGTGAATGCAGGGCTGAACAAAACCACATACAGAGCTTAACAAATGAATTAGAGCACCCTAACCCTAACCACAGTCAGGTTTCTGCCACAGCTGCCCTAAATTAACAGCATTGGTAATTACCAAACTCATTTTGATGTTTCTGCAATGGTTAATACACCAATATGTAGAAGCTCTTTAACCCAAATGATATTTTTAATGCTAAAATGGAATTATTATTGTTATCCATGAATTTTCACATTTACTGATTTACAGAAAAACTGAAAAATAGTAAAGCACATGAATATTTCTGATGAATGTGTCAGATTATAGTTATTTACTGTCATTACTGAACAGAAAAATGAGTTTTAGTGGTTGAATGTTATGCTTGATTCATTTCTGACTTCTCAGAGAAGCCCAGTGAACCGGCTCACATTTGGCTGAATTCAGTTTGAAATTCCTCATTCCTGTTCAAAATGGTAAAACGTGGAGAGCTGACTGAAAATGAAAGAGTCCACATTAAAGCACTTCATGATGCTGGATGGTCTCTGAGACAGGTATGACAGCTGGTCTGATGCATTTGTTTAGCTCTGTACATGTAGGTGACATATAGGTGTGTACATGCCAGGCACACAGATGTGACTTCAGGTTTTACCGTGGCCACAAAAACTTCAGACTCCACTTTGATCTGAGATCTTGAACCCATGCCCAGCCCTTTAACCCTAAATGAACCGATTCATGCCACTAGATATGGATGTCTGAGAGTGGGCTACATGTGTAAGGAAAAGTGTGTGTGCTCCTACGTGTGTGCTCGGGTGCGAATCTGCATGTATGTTTACGAGTGGACATGCCGTAAGTGAAGTGTTTACATTAGGATATGTTACCTGTGGATTCTGCAGCCTGGGACTAAGAAAGAGGGACATTTGGACAATTTCAACTTTGCCCTCACTTCATGGCAAGTGGATTAACAAGCATGAGGATGCACGGGTCCTTTCGACCAATAGGTAAGAATATATCATATCTCAAAGATGCAGTACATTTATATCTGTGCGTAACTGGCATATTTGTGGTCACATTTTGGTTAGAGGTGGAAATGTGCGTGTTCGTGGTTAATATCCTACATATATCATCTGATTCTTTATGCCTGTACATAAAATAAACCTAACATGAACAAATGCATTCACTCGTATTAGATTTGGTAGAGGAGGAGGCGCCAGAAAAGGAGGGTAAAACTGGCGTGTTTTACGCACGGATGGACTCATCTGTTCAGCATGGACGAATCCAAGTCATAGGCATAGTGTACAATAAGTGGCATAAAAAGGGTGTAACACTGAATTTTTTTTTTTTTCAGTAGTCAGGGTTGAAGTTGTTGAAGAGATCTGAAGCGGTGAAAGTTTAAAAAAAAAAAGTTGAAAAATGAGTATTTTATTAGCACCTGCATGTCTGCATGTCCGTTTTCTGACAAACAAGGACACAGATGTAGATAAAAATGACAAGGGACCAAGGGTTAATCTTATATTTCTGTCACATTTTAAATTCAAGCTGAACGTTATTTCCTCTTCATGTGTAATCCTCCATGTCTGGACTTTGTTAGCTTTCCTCTCCACGTACACCAATGAAACATTACATACAGCCATAAACCTGCAAAGTATCACAGTTCTGATTTAGATCTGTAGAAGCTTCTGTTGGTCTTAGTTCTAGTTTTCTAAATAACTGGATTTCTTCTTCTGTTATTTCCCTGCTGTTCTCAGAGTAATCTGTGAAACGGAGGAATACAGGGAGTGAAATAAAGCACACTGGCCTGGACTGGTGGGCAGTAAAGCCATATCAGGGATGCTAGTGTAGCAAAGTGATGGAAAACAACTCAGTCTGAGTCCAGTCAGCAGGTTTTACTCTGTAACATCCCTCACCTGTGCAGTAAACCGCTGAACCTGTGGTTTTTCCTCTCTACGTCTGATGTCTGTACTAACAGAAGCATAGCAGCATTTCTGTGGCTCTGTCTGGGACTTCAACACAAGCTGGGTTGTCCCGGTTTGTTAGTAGACCAGCGTTAAACTGATTCTGTTTAACAGTTTAGAAGTCGTGACCCGCTGTAAGTCCACGCTGAGTCCAGGAGCTGCTGTGGCGTTAACGAAGTCAGAGAGTCTGCTGTAAACACCGCTGCAGAAACTACGCTGAATCAAACACGCCACTTCTCTGAATTCCTTCACAATAAAAGTCGTTATTAGCTGTTATTATTTCTTGAATGCGTTGATTGTGAAAGGTCCAGTAAGACATGAGGTGTAGGCATTAGCAGTTTGACTCACCTCAGCATTATAGATGGGAAACCTTATCACTGAGTTCAGTCTGACATCACAGCCTTGTTTCAGGAGGAGGGGGCGGAGTTTTAACATCTGAACACGCATGTAGTCGTGTTTTCTATACCAGGGTATGATATTAAGGCCATATCGCCCAGGAGCGCCAGATACAGGGCGTTCACAAATACTCAGGGTTTGAGAGTCAGCCTGGTCTGTAGCAGCCGAGGCTAAAACCCTCCCCAAGTCACCTGCAGAGGCGCACAGGTGGAAGTTCACCTTTGAGGAGACATCCTGCTGGTGTTGATAACACGCCTAGACATCCAAAATAAAAGGACTGGGCATAAGATTCAAACCTGCAATCAGAGTCTAAAGGCTTTTAGAGGAGAGTGCAAGTCAAGTTTCATGCTGCACGGGCGATGCAGGTCTGAGACTGGGAGGGCAAGGTGCCTCCAGGAGAAGGAGAAGGGCTATAATAAAAAGTCCATCTCTGAGTTATGTGAAGAGATGTCCTATTAAAAAATAGAATGATCTGAATCAGAGAACAGAAAGTTGAACCTCTGTGAGTGTATGTAAATGTGAGTGTGTTTTTACTGAGAGCTCTGGAGTGGTCGGGGTTCCGGATGCCCTTCATCCTCAGTCTCTGCAGCAGGAGAGGAGACGTCAGCTGTCTCACCAGGTACACGGACATGGAGTAAGTCTGAAAAACACACAGCAGTGTTTCAACATCCAGAGGAGAGCTGGGGCTCAGAGAGCCACGCCTCCTCAGACTGATACAGACACGCCTCCTCAGACTGATAGAGACACGCCTCCTTAGACTGATACAGACACGTCTCTTTACACTGATACAGACACGCCTCCTTAGACTGATACAGACACGCCTCCTCAGACTGATACAGACACGCCTCCTTAGACTGATACAGACACGCCTCCTCAGACTGATACAGACACGCCTCCTCAGACTGATAGAGACACGCCTCCTTAGACTATTAGAGACACACCTCCTTAGACTGATACAGACACGCCTCCTCAGACTGATACAGACACGCCTCCTCAGACTGATACAGACACGCCTCCTCAGACTGATACAGACACGCCTCCTTAGACTGATACAGACACGCCTCCTCAGACTGATACAGACACGCCTCCTCAGACTGATACAGACACGCCTCCTTAGACTGATAGAGACACGCCTCCTTAGACTATTAGAGACACACCTCCTTAGACTGATACAGACACGCCTCCTTAGACTGATAGAGACACGCCTCCTTAGACTGATACAGACACGCCTCTTTACACTGATACAGACACGCCTCCTTAGACTGATACAGACACGCCTCCTCAGACTGATACAGACACGCCTCCTTAGACTGATACAGACACGCCTCCTCAGACTGATACAGACACGCCTCCTCAGACTGATAGAGACACGCCTCCTTAGACTATTAGAGACACACCTCCTTAGACTGATACAGACACGCCTCCTCAGACTGATACAGACACGCCTCCTCAGACTGATACAGACACGCCTCCTTAGACTGATACAGACACGCCTCCTCAGACTGATACAGACACGCCTCCTTAGACTGATAGAGACACGCCTCCTTAGACTGATACAGACACGCCTCTTTACACTGATACAGACACGCCTCCTTAGACTGATACAGACACGCCTCCTCAGACTGATAGAGACACGCCTCCTCAGACTGATAGAGACACGCCTCCTCAGACTATTAGAGACACACCTCCTTAGACTGATACAGACACGCCTCCTCAGACTGATACAGACACGCCTCCTTAGACTGATACAGACACGCCTCCTCAGACTGATACAGACACGCCTCCTCAGACTGATACAGACACACCTCCTCAGACTGATAGAGACACGCCTCCTCAGACTGATACAGACACACCTCCTTAGACTGATAGAGACACGCCTCCTTAGACTGATACAGACACGCCTCTTTACACTGATACAGACACGCCTCCTCAGACTGATACAGACACGCCTCCTCAGACTGATACAGACACGCCTCCTTAGACTGATACAGACACGCCTCCTCAGACTGATAGAGACACGCCTCCTTAGACTGATACAGACACGCCTCCTCAGACTGATACAGACACGCCTCCTTAGACTGATACAGACACGCCTCCTCAGACTGATACAGACACACCTCCTTAGACTGATACAGACACGCCTCCTCAGACTGATACAGACACGCCTCCTTAGACTATTAGAGACACACCTCCTCAGACTGATACAGACACGCCTCCTCAGACTGATACAGACACGCCTCCTCAGACTGATACAGACACGCCTCCTTAGACTGATACAGACACGCCTCCTCAGACTGATACAGACACGCCTCCTTAGACTGATACAGACACGCCTCCTCAGACTGATACAGACACACCTCCTTAGACTGATACAGACACGCCTCCTCAGACTGATAGAGACACGACTCCTTAGACTATTAGAGACACACCTCCTCAGACTGATAGAGACACGCCTCCTCAGACTGATACAGACACACCTCCTTAGACTGATACAGACACGCCTCCTCAGACTGATAGAGACACGCCTCCTTAGACTATTAGAGACACACCTCCTCAGACTGATAGAGACACGCCTCCTCAGACTGATACAGACACGCCTCCTTAGACTATTAGAGACACGCCTCCTCAGACTGATAGAGACACGCCTCCTTAGACTATTAGAGACACACCTCCTCAGACTGATACAGACACGCCTCCTCAGACTGATAGAGACACGCCTCCTTAGACTATTAGAGACACACCTCCTTAGACTGATGGAGACACGCCTCCTTAGACTGATACAGACACGCCTCCTTAGACTGATACAGACACGCCTCTTTACACTGATACAGACACGCCTCCTCAGACTGATACAGACACGCCTCCTTAGACTGATACAGACACGCCTCCTCAGACTGATACAGACACGCCTCCTTAGACTGATAGAGACACGCCTCCTCAGACTGATACAGACACGCCTCCTCAGACTGATACAGACACGCCTCCTCAGACTGATACAGACACGCCTCCTCAGACTGATAGAGACACGCCTCCTTAGACTATTAGAGACACACCTCCTTAGACTGATACAGACACGCCTCCTCAGCCTGATACAGACACGCCTCCTCAGACTGATACAGACACGCCTCCTCAGACTGATAGAGACACGCCTCCTTAGACTATTAGAGACACGCCTCCTTAGACTGATAGAGACATGCCTCCTTAGACTGATACAGACACACCTCCTTAGACTGATACAGACACGCCTCCTCAGACTGATACAGACACACCTCCTTAGACTGATAGAGACACGCCTCCTCAGACTGATACAGACACACCTCCTTAGACTGATAGAGACACACCTCCTCAGACTGATACAGACACACCTCCTTAGACTGATAGAGACAAACCTCCTAAGACTGATACAGACACACCTCCTCAGACTGATACAGACACACCTCCTCAGACTGATACAGACACGCCTCCTTAGACTGATAGAGACACGCCTCCTTAGACTGACAGAGACACCTCCTTAGACTGATAGAGACACGCCTCCTTAGACTGACAGAGACACACCTCCTCAGACTGATAGAGACACGCCTCCTCAGACTGATACAGACACGTCTCCTAAGACTGATAGAGACACGCCTCCTCAGACTGATACAGACACAAAGTCACACCTACTCAGACTGATACAGACTCGCCTCCTCAGAATGAAACAGACACACCTCCTTGGACTGAGACAGACACACCTCCTCAGACTGAAACAGACTCACCTCCTTAGACTGAGACAGACACGCCTCCTCAGACTGAAACAGACACGCCTCCTTAGACTGAAACAGACACACCTCCTCAGACTGATACAGACACACCTCCTCAGACTGATACAGACCCGCCTACTCAGACTGATACAGACACACCTCCTCAGACTGATACAGACACGCCTCCTTAGACTGAGACAGACACACCTCCTTACACTGATACAGACCCGCCTCCTTGGACTGAAACAGACACGCCTCCTTGGACTGATACAGACACGCCTCCTTAGACTGAGACAGACACACCTCCTCAGACTGATACAGACACGCCTCCTCAGACTGATAGAGACACGCCTCCTTAGACTATTAGAGACACGCCTCCTTAGACTGATAGAGACACGCCTCCTTAGACTGATACAGACACACCTCCTCAGACTGATACAGACACGCCTCCTCAGACTGATACAGACACACCTCCTTACACTGATACAGACACACCTCCTCAGACTGATACAGACACACCTCCTTACACTGATACAGACACACCTCCTTACACTGATACAGACACACCTCCTCAGACTGATACAGACACACCTCCTTACACTGATACAGACACACCTCCTTACACTGATACAGACACACCTCCTCAGACTGATACAGACACACCTCCTTACACTGATACAGACACACCTCCTCAGACTGATACAGACACGCCTCCTCAGACTGATACAGACACACCTCCTTAGACTGATACAGACACACCTCCTCAGACTGATACAGACACACCTCCTTACACTGATACAGACACGCCTACTCAGACTGATACAGACACACCTCCTCAGACTGATACAGACACACCTCCTTACACTGATACAGACACACCTCCTCAGACTGATACAGACACACCTCCTTACACTGATACAGACCCGCCTACTCAGACTGATACAGACACACCTCCTCAGACTGATACAGACACACCTCCTTAGACTGAAACAGACACACCTCCTCAGACTGATACAGACACACCTCCTCAGACTGATACAGACACACCTCCTTAGACTGATACAGACACACCTCCTCAGACTGATACAGACACACCTCCTCAGACTGATACAGACACACCTCCTTACACTGATACAGACCCGCCTACTCAGACTGATACAGACACACCTCCTTGGACTGATACAGACACACCTCCTTAGACTGATAGAGACACGCCTCCTTGGACTGATACAGACACGCCTCCTCAGACTGATAGAGAAACACCTCCTTAGACTGATATAGACACCAGCCCAATGCTCTCACCTTTCCAATCTCAGGCGCCCATGTGACTGAGATCTGGTTGGGCACGGCCGACGAGAGTCTGACAAGCGAGGTGATGTTCAGAGGTCGACCCGGTCTCTTCTGCTCAACGCCGTTTTTTGGAGGTGGAGCGTAACCCTGCAGGATGAACAGGGATTATAAAGATCATCTGGTAAGTGAAATATTGAGTTTTAAATGTTCTTTTATCTGACTAGAATGCACTTACAGGCAGAGGGAAGAGTTTCCCATTGACCTTTATACAAAGACTGTTGGGGTAGTTGTCATCCTGAGGACAGCTCGTTTCTGACAAACAGAACCTGGAAAAAAGCACAAAAACACAAATAAATAATTACTCAGTAAAACACACTAAGACGTAAAAATGTGAAATGTGTCCATGTGTTATAAATGTGTTGGTGTGAGCTCTCTGAGTCATCACCTGTCTAGACATTATTCATTATTATTCAATATAATTAGGTAACTCTGAATGTCATAATTAGGTGACTCTGACTTTCATTATTAGGTGACTCTGACTGTCATTATTAGGTGACTCTGACTGTCATTATTAGGTGACTCTGACTGTCATTTTTAGGTGACTCTGACTGTCATTATTAGGTGACTCTGACTGTCATTTTTAGGTGACTCTGACTGTCATTATTAGGTGACTCTGACTGTCATTAATAGGTGACTCTGACTGTCATTATTAGGTGACTCTGACTGTCATTATTAGGTGACTCTGACTGTCATTATTAGGTGACTCTGACTGTCATTATTAGGTGACTCTGACTGTCATTATTAGGTGACTCTGACTGTCATTATTAGGTGACTCTGACTGTCATTATTAGGTGACTCTGACTGTCATTATTAGGTGACTCTGACTGTCATTATTAGGTGACTCTGACTTTAATTATTAGGTGACTCTGACTGTCATTAATAGGTGACTCTGACTTTAATTATTAGGTGACTCTGACTGTCATTATTAGGTGACTCTGACTGACATTATTAGGTGACTCTGACTGTCATTATTAGGTGACTGTCATTAATAGGTGACTCTGACTGTCATTATTAGGTGACTCTGACTGTCACTATTAGGTGACTCTTACTGTCATTATTAGGTGACTCTGACTGTCATTATTAGGTGACTCTGACTGTCATTATTAGGTGACTCTGACTGTCATTATTAGGTGACTCTGACTGTCATTATTAGGTGACTGTCATTATTAGGTGACTCTGACTGTCATTATTAGGTGACTGTCATTATTAGGTGACTGTCATTATTAGGGGACTCTGACTGTCATTATTAGGTGACTCTGACTGTCATTATTAGGTGACTGTCATTATTAGGGGACTCTGACTGTCATTATTAGGTGACTCTTACTGTCATTATTAGGTGACTCTGACTGTCATTATTAGGTGACTCTGACTGTCATTATTAGGGGACTCTGACTGTCATTATTAGGTGACTCTGACTGTCATTATTAGGTGACTGTCATTATTAGGTGACTCTGACTGTCATTATTAGGTGACTGTCATTATTAGGTGACTCTGACTGTCATTATTAGGTGACTGTCATTATTAGGTGACTCTGACTGTCATTATTAGGTGACTGTCATTATTAGGTGACTCTGACTGTCATTATTAGGTGACTGTCATTATTAGGTGACTCTGACTGTCATTATTAGGTGACTGTCATTATTAGGTGACTGTCATTATTAGGTGACTGTCATTATTAGGTGACTCTGACTGTCATTATTAGGTGACTCTGACTGTCATTATTAGGTGACTCTGACTGTCATTATTAGGTGACTGTTGTCATTATTAGGTGACTCTGACTGTCATTATTAGGTGACTGTCATTATTAGGTGACTCTGACTGTCATTATTAGGTGACTGTCATTATTAGGTGACTCTGACTGTCATTATTAGGTGACTCTGACTGTCATTATTAGGTGACTCTGACTGTCATTATTAGGTGACTGTCATTATTAGGTGACTCTGACTGTCATTATTAGGTGACTGTCATTATTAGGTGACTCTGACTGTCATTATTAGGTGACTCTGACTGTCATTATTAGGTGACTCTGACTGTCATTATTAGGTGACTCTGACTGTCATTATTAGGTGACTGTCATTATTAGGTGACTCTGACTGTCATTATTAGGTGACTGTCATTATTAGGTGACTCTGACTGTCATTATTAGGTGACTGTCATTATTAGGTGACTCTGACTGTCATTATTAGGTGACTGTCATTATTAGGTGACTCTGACTGTCATTATTAGGTGACTGTCATTATTAGGTGACTGTCATTATTAGGTGACTGTTGTTATTATTAGGTGACTCTGACTGTCATTATTAGGTGACTCTGACTGTCATTATTAGGTGACTCTGACTGTCATTATTAGGTGACTGTCATTATTAGGTGACTCTGACTGTCATTATTAGGTGACTGTCATTATTAGGTGACTCTGACTGTCATTATTAGGTGACTGTCATTATTAGGTGACTCTGACTGTCATTATTAGGTGACTGTCATTATTAGGTGACTCTGACTGTCATTATTAGGTGACTCTGACTGTCATTATTAGGTGACTCTGACTGTCATTATTAGGTGACTGTTGTTATTATGTGACTCTGACTGTCATTATTAGGTGACTGTCATTATTAGGTGACTCTGACTGTCATTATTAGGTGACTGTAATTATTAGGTGACTCTGTCATTATTAGGTGACTGTCATTATTAGGTGACTGTCATTAATAGGTGACTCTGACTGTCATTTTTAGGTGACTCTGACTGTCATTAATAGGTGACTCTGACTGTCATTATTAGGTGACTCTGACTGTCATTATTAGGTGACTCTGACTGTCATTATTAGGTGACTCTGACTGTCATTATTAGGTGACTCTGACTGTCATTAATAGGTGACTCTGACTGTCATTATTAGGTGACTCTGACTGTCATTATTAGGTGACTCTGACTGTCATTATTAGGTGACTCTGACTGTCATTATTAGGTGACTCTGACTGTCATTTTTAGGTGACTCTGACTGTCATTATTAGGTGACTCTGACTGTCATTATTAGGTGACTCTGACTGTCATTATTAGGTGACTCTGACTGTCATTATTAGGTGACTCTGACTGTCATTATTAGGTGACTCTGACTTTAATTATTAGGTGACTCTGACTTTAATTATTAGGTGACTCTGACTGTCATTAATAGGTGACTCTGACTGTCATTATTAGGTGACTCTGACTGTCATTATTAGGTGACTCTGACTGTCATTATTAGGTGACTCTGACTGTCATTATTAGGTGACTGTCATTATTAGGTGACTCTGACTGTCATTATTAGGTGACTCTGACTGTCATTATTAGGTGACTCTGACTGTCATTATTAGGTGACTCTGACTGTCATTATTAGGTGACTCTGACTGTCATTATTAGGTGACTCTGACTGTCATTATTAGGTGACTCTGACTGTCATTATTAGGTGACTGTCATTATTAGGTGACTCTGACTGTCATTATTAGGTGACTGTCATTATTAGGTGACTGTCATTATTAGGTGACTCTGACTGTCATTATTAGGTGACTGTCATTATTAGGTGACTCTGACTGTCATTATTAGGTGACTGTCATTATTTGGGGACTCTGACTGTCATTATTAGGTGACTCTTACTGTCATTATTAGGTGACTCTGACTGTCATTATTAGGGGACTCTGACTGTCATTATTAGGGGACTCTGACTGTCATTATTAGGTGACTCTGACTGTCATTATTAGGTGACTGTCATTATTAGGTGACTCTGACTGTCATTATTAGGTGACTGTCATTATTAGGTGACTCTGACTGTCATTATTAGGTGACTGTCATTATTAGGTGACTCTGACTGTCATTATTAGGTGACTGTCATTATTAGGTGACTCTGACTGTCATTATTAGGTGACTGTCATTATTAGGTGACTGTCATTATTAGGTGACTGTTGTTATTATTAGGTGACTCTGACTGTCATTATTAGGTGACTCTGACTGTCATTATTAGGTGACTCTGACTGTCATTATTAGGTGACTGTTGTCATTATTAGGTGACTCTGACTGTCATTATTAGGTGACTGTCATTATTAGGTGACTCTGACTGTCATTATTAGGTGACTGTCATTATTAGGTGACTCTGACTGTCATTATTAGGTGACTCTGACTGTCATTATTAGGTGACTCTGACTGTCATTATTAGGTGACTGTCATTATTAGGTGACTCTGACTGTCATTATTAGGTGACTGTCATTATTAGGTGACTCTGACTGTCATTATTAGGTGACTCTGACTGTCATTATTAGGTGACTCTGACTGTCATTATTAGGTGACTCTGACTGTCATTATTAGGTGACTCTGACTGTCATTATTAGGTGACTGTCATTATTAGGTGACTCTGACTGTCATTATTAGGTGACTGTCATTATTAGGTGACTCTGACTGTCATTATTAGGTGACTGTCATTATTAGGTGACTCTGACTGTCATTATTAGGTGACTGTCATTATTAGGTGACTCTGACTGTCATTATTAGGTGACTGTCATTATTAGGTGACTGTCATTATTAGGTGACTGTTGTTATTATTAGGTGACTCTGACTGTCATTATTAGGTGACTGTCATTATTAGGTGACTCTGACTGTCATTATTAGGTGACTCTGACTGTCATTATTAGGTGACTCTGACTGTCATTATTAGGTGACTGTCATTATTAGGTGACTCTGACTGTTATTAATAGGTGAGTGTCATTATTAGGTGACTCTGACTGTCATTATTAGGTGACTCTGACTGTCATTATTAGGTGACTCTGACTGTCATTATTAGGTGACTGTTGTTATTATGTGACTCTGACTGTCATTATTAGGTGACTGTCATTATTAGGTGACTCTGACTGTCATTATTAGGTGACTGTAATTATTAGGTGACTCTGTCATTATTAGGTGACTGTCATTATTAGGTGACTGTCATTATTAGGTGACTCTTACTGTCATTATTAGGTGACTCTGACTGTCATTATTAGGTGACTGTCATTATTAGGTGACTCTGACTGTCATTATTAGGTGACTGTTGTTATTATTAGGTGACTCTGACTGTCATTATTAGGTGACTCTGACTGTCATTATTAGGTGACTCTGACTGTCATTATTAGGTGACTGTCATTATTAGGTGACTCTGACTGTCATTATTAGGTGACTCTGACTGTCATTATTAGGTGACTCTGACTGTCATTATTAGGTGACTGTCATTATTAGGTGACTCTGACTGTCATTATTAGGTGACTGTCATTATTAGGTGACTCTGACTGTCATTATTAGGTGACTGTAATTATTAGGTGACTCTGTCATTATTAGGTGACTGTCATTATTAGGTGACTGTCATTATTAGGTGACTGTCATTATTAGGTGACTCTGACTGTCATTATTAGGTGACTCTGACTGTCATTATTAGGTGACTGTCATTATTAGGTGACTCTGACTGTCATTATTAGGTGACTCTGACTGTCATTATTAGGTGACTGTCATTATTAGGTGACTGTCATTATTAGGTAACTCTGACTGTCATTATTAGGTGACTCTGACTGTCATTATTAGGTGACTGTCATTATTAGGTGACTGTCATTATTAGGTGACTCTGACTGTCATTATTAGGTGACTCTGTCATTATTAGGTGACTCTGACTGTCATTATTAGGTGACTGTCATTATTAGGTGACTCTGACTGTCATTATTAGGTGACTCTGACTGTCATTATTAGGTGACTCTGTCATTATTAGGTGACTCTGACTGTCATTATTAGGTGACTCTGACTGTCATTATTAGGTGACTGTCATTATTAGGTGACTCTGATTGTCATTATTAGGTGACTGTCATTATTAGGTGACTCTGATTGTCATTATTAGGTGACTGTTATTATTAGGTAACTGTCATTATTAGGTGACTGTCATTATTAGGTGACTCTGATTGTCATTATTAGGTGACTGTCATTATTAGGTGACTCTGATTGTCATTATTAGGTGACTGTCATTATTAGGTGACTGTCATTATTAGGTGACTCTGACTGTCATTATTAGGTGACTGTCATTATTAGGTGACTCTGACTGTCATTATTAGGTGACTCTGACTGTCATTATTAGGTGACTGTCATTATTAGGTGACTCTGACTGTCATTATTAGGTGACAGTCATTATTAGGTGACTCTGACTGTCATTATTAGGTGACTCTGACTGTCATTATTAGGTGACTCTGACTGTCATTATTAGGTGACTCTGACTGTCATTATTAGGTGACTGTCATTATTAGGTGACTCTGACTGTCATTATTAGGTGACTGTCATTATTAGGTGACTCTGACTGTCATTATTAGGTAACTGTCATAATTAGGTAACTCTGACTGTCATTATTAGGTGACTGTCATTATTAGGTGACTCTGATTGTCATTATTAGGTGACTGTCATTATTAGGTTACTGTCATTATTAGGTGACTGTCATTATTAGGTGACTCTGACTGTATTAGGTGACTGTCATTATTAGGTTACTGTCATTATTAGGTGACTGTCATTATTAGGTGACTCTGACTGTATTAGGTGACTGTCATTATTAGGTGACTCTGATTGTCATTATTAGGTGACTGTCATTATTAGGTGACTCTGATTGTCATTATTAGATGACTGTCATTATTAGGTGACTCTGACTGTATTAGGTGACTGTCATTATTAGGTGACTCTGATTGTCATTATTAGGTGACTGTCATTATTAGGTAACTCTGACTGTCATTATTAGGTGACTGTCATTATTAGGTCACTGTCATTATTAGGTAACTCTGACTGTCATTATTAGGTGACTCTGACTGTCATTATTAGGTAACTCTGACTGTCGTTATTAGGTGACTGTCATTATTAGGTGACTCTGACTGTCATTATTAGGTGACTGTCATTATTAGGTAACTCTGACTGTCATTATTAGGTGACTGTTATTATTAGGTAACTGTCATTATTAGGTGACTGTCATTATTAGGTGACTCTGACTGTCATTATTAGGTGACTGTTATTATTAGGTAACTGTCATTATTAGGTGACTGTCATTATTAGGTGACTGTCATTATTAGGTTACTGTCATTATTAGGTGACTCTGATTGTCATTATTAGGTGACTGTTATTATTAGGTGACTGTCATTATTAGGTTACTGTCATTATTAGGTGACTCTGATTGTCATTATTAGGTGACTGTTATTATTAGGTGACTCATTATTAGGTGACTGTCATTATTAGGTGACTCTGATTGTCATTATTAGGTGACTGTCATTATTAGGTGACTGTCATTATTAGGTTACTGTCATTATTAGGTGACTCTGATTGTCATTATTAGGTGACTGTTATTATTAGGTGACTGTCATTATTAGGTTACTGTCATTATTAGGTGACTGTCATTATTAGGTGACTGTCATTATTAGGTAACTCTGACTGTCATTATTAGGTGACTGTTATTATAAGGTAACTGTCATTATTAGGTGACTGTCATTATTAGGTGACTCTGATTGTCATTATTAGGTGACTGTCATCATTAGGTGACTGTCATTATTAGGTAACTCTGACTGTCATTATTAGGTGACTGTTATTATAAGGTAACTGTCATTATTAGGTGACTGTCATTATTAGGTAACTCTGACTGTCATTATTAGGTGACTCTGACTGTCATTATTAGGTGACTCTGACTGTCATTATTAGGTGACTGTCATTATTAGGTGACTCTGACTGTCATTATTAGGTGACTGTCATTATTAGGTGACTCTGACTGTCATTAGGTGACTGTCATTATTAGGTGACTCTGACTGTCATTATTAGGTGACTGTCATTATTAGGTGACTCTGACTGTCATTATTAGGTGACTGTCATTATTAGGTGACTCTGACTGTCATTATTAGGTGACTGTCATTATTAGGTGACTCTGACTGTCATTATTAGGTGACTGTCATTATTAGGTGACTGTCATTATTAGGTGACTGTCATTATTAGGTGACTCTGATTGTCATTATTAGGTGACTGTCATTATTAGGTGACTCTGATTGTCATTATTAGGTGACTGTCATTATTAGGTAACTCTGACTGTCATTATTAGGTGACTGTCATTATTAGGTCACTGTCATTATTAGGTAACTCTGACTGTCATTATTAGGTGACTGACTGTCATTATTAGGTGACTCTGACTGTCATTATTAGGTGACTCTGACTGTCATTATTAGGTGACTCTGACTGTCATTATTAGGTAACTCTGACTGTCGTTATTAGGTGACTGTCATTATTAGGTGACTCTGACTGTCATTATTAGGTGACTGTCATTATTAGGTGACTCTGACTGACATTATTAGGTGACTGTCATTATTAGGTGACTCTGACTGTCATTATTAGGTGACTGTCATTATTAGGTAACTCTGACTGTCATTATTAGGTGACTGTTATTATTAGGTGACTCTGACTGTCATTATTAGGTGACTGTTATTATTAGGTAACTGTCATTATTAGGTGACTGTCATTATTAGGTGACTCTGATTGTCATTATTAGGTGACTGTTATTATTAGGTAACTGTCATTATTAGGTTACTGTCATTATTAGGTGACTGTCATTATTAGGTGACTCTGATTGTCATTATTAGGTGACTGTCATCATTAGGTGACTGTCATTATTAGGTAACTCTGACTGTCATTATTAGGTGACTGTTATTATAAGGTAACTGTCATTATTAGGTGACTGTCATTATTAGGTAACTCTGACTGTCATTATTAGGTGACAGTCATTATTAGGTGACTCTGACTGTCATTATTAGGTGACTGTCATTATTAGGTGACTCTGACTGTCATTATTAGGTGACTGTCATTATTAGGTGACTCTGACTGTCATTATTAGGTGACTGTCATTATTAGGGAACTCTGACTGTCATTATTAGGTGACTGTCATTATTAGGTGACTCTGACTGTCATTATTAGGTGACTGTCATTATTAGGTGACTCTGACTGTCATTATTAGGTGACTGTCATTATTAGGTGACTCTGACTGTCATTATTAGGTGACTGTCATTATTAGGTGACTCTGACTGTCATTATTAGGTGACTCTGTCATTATTAGGGGACTCTGCTCTGGTCTCTCTGAGTTTAGCTGTACTTAAATGAGTTATTTTATCACAATCAGATTTTATTCATTGGTATCAGAGATGAAAGCGTCTCTGTACACACGGATACTGTTAGATACAATCCGATTCAGATATACGTGCTCGTCTATCTCAGTCTAACCTGCATAAACATTTTCTGACATGTGCCTTATCGTCTCACTGGTTAAATCTACAGACAGTTTGCCATAGAAGAAGAAATTCTTCTTCTGCACCTGTACACAAACTCCCTTGACTTTACACTAGCCATCCCCAAATGATGGCCTGCGGGCCAGGTCCCGTGCCAGCAGGTGTCATCTGACCCACCAGACGTTTGGGGGAAAAGATGAATATTTCTAATATTAAGGATTTATTTTGTCTACGTTTGATGTTTTTTTTTCTTTAAGATGAAGAATTTAACCAGCGTGCACAGCTGCACTTCTCTCTCCCATAGAGTCCAGTCCTGTCCACTTCTGACTAGGTTTCTGCATCTCAGGCCTTAACAAATATCAGAGCCAGAGGTTTGTACCTGCTAAAACCAAACTTCTATCTCTGTGGGAGTGTGCATATGAAGCATTTTCATCCCGATCAGGCATTTATTCTGATGTAGCCTTTGTCTGTCCTTCACTCACCTCAGCTGGATCTGGACCATGTAGTCCCTCCGTCCTCCTGGTAAAAAGTCCCTGTAAACACACGTTTGATGAATTCTTCACCCTTCCAGCCACAGATCATTTCTCAGAGAACAGTTACATCAGTCCTACCTGGAGATACAGACTTCTCTAACTTGCTGTGGCGTCAGAGCAAAGATGAAATATTTTTCTTGGTGGTATCTCTGAGCAGCACTGGCTCCTGGAAACACAAGATGACAGATCAACACAGGAGAGTGGATGGAGTTTGTCCAGAAAACACAGATGGGGGATTGGGGGATTAGTCCTGACTGATTAGAGAACAGGACCATCAAACTGATCCTCATTGTTGGAGACATGTTAGCGTTAACCATGGATGCATCATGTTCAGAGTTTCTGACAGGAAAACATCCTGGTGGTGTCTGACTGGGCTAAGTCTTTACGATTATTATCTGACTAATCTCACATTAGTTTACAGGTTGTGTTGTGAATCAAAGAGTAGAGTTAGACCGATAAAGTCCGCCCTCTCCAGAGAAAGCTCAGGATTTAGATCAGGGGTGTCAACCTCAGTCACAGCAGGGGCCGGATTCTGGATTCAGGTCTAACCTGAGGGCCTACCAGGGTCCACATTTAACCAGAACCGTCAACCTCATTCTCACCAGTAATAAAATATAAGAAAAAAAACAGCACTGATGAGAAATCATTTGGAAATACAAAAAGTATAAATGAAAAGTTTAAAGGCTTAAATCTGAGATTAAAAGTCAAACTTAATAGTTTAAAAGACCAGAATACAATATTAAAAATAGAAAATGTTTTTAAAGAGCAAATATATGAGGAGAAAGTTGAAATCATGAGTTTAAAAGAAAAAATATGACTTAAAATCTTAAATTGTGAGTCTGATAGGTCAAAATATGAGATTAAAAAGTCAAATATTAGGACTTTAAAATGTCCAAATATGAGCTAGAATTCAAAATGATGACTTAAAAAGTTAAAAATGGGACTGAAATTCTAAACTGGGAGTGTAAAAGGTCAAAATATGATATAAAAAGTAAAAATCATTAATTTAAAATGTCAAAATATGATAAAAAAATAAACTCATATGTTTGAAAGTCAAAATATGGGATTAAAACCCAAAGTATGGAGTTAAAAAGGTCAAAATATGACTTAAAATTCAAAACTATGAATCTAGAAGATAAAAATGTGACGTATAAAGTCCAAATTCTCAGTTGAAAAGGTCAAAGTATGAAATGAAAAGTCAAAATCCTAAGATTGAGTCATAATCTTGAGATGAACACACACATACACACACACACTCTTGACTTTTTATGAAATTTTCTTGCTCCTTACTTTCCATATTTTTATGGCTTAACAAGGAGACTTTAAATAATCAGCTGAAGTTTACATTTTTTACATTTCCAGCTCTGATCTGAGCAGATGAGGATGACGGTAACGCCCCACACCAGCGATACGAGTGTGTGCAGCAGTCTTTACCTTCACGCTGACAGGTAAAGGTACCTTTACCTAACAGGATTTTAAAGTTTAAATCAGCTGATATTAGGCTGGTCGTGTCTGTATTAATCTTTCATTCCTATGTTTGTCTCCTGTTAAACCATCCACCATCTGGACTTCCTGTCACAGCTAGTCCTAACAGACGGAACACTCTGGAACAGTCCTGCTGTCCGTTTAGTCAGACGCCACTGAGGAACCATGAGACCATGAACCAGCAGAAAAACCAGGACAGACCCAGACTGGAGGGCTTGATGAGGACGTCCAGCACGTCGTAGAAGGGGAGGGGCTTCATCTGCACGTCAGGGTGGACGGGGGGAATGAGGGGGGCGGGCTGTGGAAGGTTCATGCTGGGTTTGACCTCTCACCGTTGTTTGACCAAAAGACAGGCTGTGGTGTGAGTTAGAGAGCTGAAACCTGCACACAGAAAGGTCAAAGGTCAGAGGCAGAGGAAAATAAAGAACTGTCTGCATAGATGCTGTCATAGCCTGAAGGACGACCATACGACCCCTCCCAACAACACTCGGAATTTATTGTTGTTAGTGTTTAAATCAACAAATATCCCTACTGGATAGAACCACAAACCTCCAAACCAGAATGTGGAACAACTTAGTCTACTCTGGTAGACGTTGTTCAGAAGCTACTCTGGTAGACGGCGTTCAGAAGCTACTCTGGTAGACGGTGTTCAGAAGCTACTCTGGTAGACGGTGTTCAGAAGCTACTCTGGTAGACGGTGTTCAGAAGCTACTCTGGTAGACGTTGTTCAGGGGCTACTCTGGTAGACGGCGTTCAGAAGCTACTCTGGTAGACGGCGTTCAGAAGCTACTCTGGTAGACGGCGTTCAGAAGCTACTCTGGTAGACGTTGTTCAGAAGCTACTCTGGTAGACGGCGTTCAGAAGCTACTCTGGTAGACGGCGTTCAGAAGCTACTCTGGTAGACGGCTTTCAGGGGCTACTCTGGTAGACGGCGTTCAGAAGCTACTCTGGTAGACGGCGTTCAGAAGCTACTCTGGTAGACGGCGTTCAGAAGCTACTCTGGTAGACGGCGTTCAGGGGCTACTCTGGTAGACGGCGTTCAGAAGCTACTCTGGTAGACGGCGTTCAGGGGCTACTCTGGTAGACGGCGTTCAGAAGCTACTCTGGTAGACGGCGTTCAGGGGCTACTCTGGTAGACGGCGTTCAGGGGCTACTCTGGTAGACGGCGTTCAGAAGCTACTCTGGTAGACGGCGTTCAGAAGCTACTCTGGTAGACGGCGTTCAGAAGCTACTCTGGTAGACGGCGTTCAGAAGCTACTCTGGTAGACGGCGTTCAGAAGCTACTCTGGTAGACGGCGTTCAGGGGCTACTCTGGTAGACGGCGTTCAGAAGCTACTCTGGTAGACGGCGTTCAGAAGCTACTCTGGTAGACGGCGTTCAGAAGCTACTCTGGTAGACGGCGTTCAGGGGCTACTCTGGTAGACGGCGTTCAGAAGCTACTCTGGTAGACGGCGTTCAGAAGCTACTCTGGTAAACGGCGTTCAGAAGCTACTCTGATAGACGGCGTTCAGGGGCTACTCTGGTAGACGGGGTTCAGAAGCTACTCTGGTAGACGGTGTTCAGGGGCTACTCTGGTAGACGGCGTTCAGAAGCTACTCTGGTAGACGGCGTTCAGGGTAAAAAACTGTTATTAAATCTGTCAGCTTCCTGCTGTTTACATTATTGTAAATGTTTGAAAGCTGTGAGGGTCTTCCCTCATCCTCATCCTCATCCTGACAAGGAGAAGACCCAGGAGCAGACCCAGGAGCAGATGATCTGTTATCTTAGAGACTAGGAGCTGGACTACTGAGTTAAACTGTGTAAACCACTGTATACATAATAAACAGAATATTTAACAGATAAATAAATATAATCTGTTATCTTAGAGACTTATATTATATTATTTTTTGTTATATTATTTTTTATCATATTATATTTTGTTAGATTATATTTTGTTATATTATATTTTATTATATTATATTTTTTATATTTTATTATATTATATTGTTATATTTTGTTATATTTTTGATATCATATTTTGTTATATTTTTTATATTATATTTTGTTATATTTTGTTATATTATATTTTTTTATATTTTATTATATTATATTTTGTTATATTATATTTTTTTATATTTTATTATATTATATTTTGTTATATTATAATTTGTTATATTTAATTATATTATATTTTGTTATATTATATTTTGTTATATTTTGTTATATTATATTTTATTATATTTTATTATATTTTGTTATATTATATTTTGTTATATTTTATTATATTATATTTTGTTTTATTTTATTCTATTATATTTTATTCTATTATATTTTGTTATATATTATTGTATTATATTTTGTTATATTATATTTTGTTATATTTTATTCTATTATATTTTGTTATATATTATTATATTATATTTTGTTATATTTTATTATATTATATTTTGTTATATTTTGTTATATTATATTTTGTTATATTTTATTCTATTATATTTTATTATATTATATTTTGTTTTATATTATTATATTATATTTTGTTATATTTTATTCTATTATATTTTGTTATATTTTATTATATTATATTTTATTCTATTATATTTTGTTATATTTTATTATATTATATTTTGTTATATTTTATTATATTATATTTTGTTATATTTTATTATATTATATTTTGTTATATTTTGTTATATTTTATTATATTATATTTTATTTTATTTATTTCTATTATATTTTATTCTATTATATTTTGTTATATTTTATTATATTATATTTTGTTATATTTTGTTATATTATATTTTGTTATATTTTATTCTATTATATTTTGTTATATATTATTATATTATATTTTGTTATATTTTATTATATTATATTTTGTTATATTTTGTTATATTATATTTTGTTATATTTTATTCTATTATATTTTATTCTATTATATTTTGTTATATATTATTGTATTATATTTTGTTATACTATATTTTGTTATATTTTATTCTATTATATTTTGTTATATATTATTATATCATATTTTGTTATATTTTATTCTATTATATTTTGTTATATATTATTATATTATATTTTGTTTTATTCTATTCTATTATATTTTGTTATATTTTATTATATTATATTTTGTTATATTTTATTATATTATATTTTGTTATATTTTATTATATTATATTTTGTTATATTTTATTATATTATATTTTGTTATATTTTATTATATTATATTTTGTTATATTTTATTATATTATATTTTGTTATATATTATTATATTAAATTTTGTTATAATTTATTATATTATATATTGTTATATTATATATTGTTATATTATATATTATTATATTATATTATATTATGTTATATTATGTTATATTTTATTCTATTATATTTTGTTATATATTATTATATCATATTTTGTTATATTTTATTCTATTATATTTTGTTATATATTATTATATTATATTTTGTTATATTTTATTCTATTATATTTTGTTATATTTTATTATATTATATTTTGTTATATTATATTTTGTTATATTATATTTTATTATATTATATTTTATTATGTTATATTTTGTTATATTTTATTCTATTATATTTTGTTATATTTTGTCATATTTTATTTTGTCATATATCCGGTTCTAATCATCGTTAACTTTCTCTGATGGCTGTAAATGAAGGTTTCCGGCTGTCAGACAGGATTAAATAAATAATTACTGATATAAACACACCGACAGTTGAAGCAGTCTCTAACAGACCTCACTGAAACCACTAAATCAATGATAACACTGATGAAGATGAAGAGGAAGGCTCAGAGTGAACGGCTGCTTAGACACAAACTGTTAGCATTGATGCTAACTGAAGCTAAAAACATGACCGATCTGACCGGAAGCTCTCTGACAGACTTCCGTCGTCACCAACCTTCATAAATCAACATCTTCCGTCATTAGCTGACCTTCTAGAAGGTTTCCTGTCGGCTACAGTCATGAATACATCGATGTTTTTCTCTTAGCATACCTGGAACTCCCCTCTCTCCGCCATCATGTAGCTCCACTTCACCCGCCCAGAACAACTACTTCCGGGTCACGCCGAGGTCACCGGAGGACTGCCGGACCAGTTCTTCTTCGTCGTCTTTTTCCCACCAGAGCCATGAAGAAGATTAATCAGATTTTTTTGGTTATATTTGGAAAAGCTGCACCGACTTTACCAGTCTAGACTTGATTTCATGAACGGAAATTTAAAAACTAAATGATTTAAAATCCCTTTTAAAGCAACAACAGCTTCTGCTTTCATATTCCCAGAAATGTTTCAGACATTAGGAGGAAGCATTCAGAGGTTTCCTGTTAAACTTTCCTTTTTCCCCCACAGGCTCTTCTGCTGGTCAGCGCTGTATGACCACAGGTTCACGCCCGTGGAGCTACAGCTGTGTTAGAGTAACAGTAAGGAGCCGATGGAGGAAGACTTCTGGCCTGAGGGTCGTCTGTTGATGAAGGAGGATGTATGGGGCGGCAGCAGCGAAGGAGCTCGGCCGGAGAGCAGAGGGTTCGAGTCCCGGTGGGAGCGGAGCCTGGTCCTGGCCCGGGGCGCCGAACCCCCAACAGCTCACGGCAGTGCTTAGCAATGAGAGCAAGGCCATCGCTGTGTGTGTGTGTGTAAAACAAACAACAACACTACGAGGATGAATGAAGTACAACTTCACTTTATAGGGTCCCACGAAAACTTTAGTTTGAAATATACTTTAAATATCATCATAATCCTCCACATCTATACCAACAGCAGTCCCTGCCTCCATCCCAGGTCTACTCACAGGCATCCTCTCAGGTCCCACCCATGTCTCTCCCTGTCCTCCACGTCTTTCTGTGGCGGCTGCCATTTCATTTCCACCAAAATTCCTAACAAGACAGTTAGGAAATGCATGATCACATTTCTTATCCGTCCCAGCCCCCCATTACTCAGGACATCACAGTCTCTGAGATTAAAGTGTTGAAGACTCCCCATCACTCCCAAAGCTGAAGAAATGCTCTTTAAAATGCTGGATGGTGTGCATCCCTCAAGTGAATTTTTACGCCAACGGCTTGGTTTTGAGACGAGTACGTGTGTATTTTGTGAGGATATTGAAACAACAGATCATTTATTTTTTCAGTGTTTTTTCTCAGAAGCACTGTGGGTTGATACTGGAACCCTCTCTACTGAAGGACATTACTCATGACTGTCTCAGAAAACAAACAGCATGATTTCTTGATTAACAAAATGCTCATGCTAGTGAAATTTTACATTCACAAATGCAAAAACACCAAGGTAAACCCTGGGATTATATGTTTTATAATGAGTTTCTCTCCTTCACTAAATAATGAAGAGTGACGTGCAGTAGACTGTGTCATCTTCAGACTGCTCTCCATCTGGTTTCTAGAGCTTCCTTTTCTAACATATGTATTAGCAGCTTAACTTTGTCCCTTATTGTATCCTGTCACGGTACCCTAGTGTGTGTACGTGCTTACGTCACATCTCTCTCTCTGTAGTTTTGTTGAAATGAGAAATACACGCCGTTCACGGTCCTCCAGAGTCTGGTGTCTATTCATTTATAAGTTGTAAGATGACATACAAGTATACAACAACGTGTATTTGTTTCACTGCTCTTAATGCACCTGTTCATTACTAAAGTCAAGAATGTATGCCACAATGTTTGGTAATTTGTTAATGTTTGCCCTCCTCCCGTTTCTTTGCCCTCCTCCCATTTCTTTGCCCTCCTCCCATATTTAGCCGTCCTCCCGTTTCTTTGCCCTCCTCCCGTTTCTTTGCCCTCCTCCCATTTCTTTGCCCTCCTCCCATTTCTTTGCCCTCCTCCCGTTTCTTTGCCCTCCTCCCATTTCTTTGCCCTCCTCCCATTTTTTAGCCCTCCTCCCATTTCTTTGCCCTCCTCCCATTTTTTAGCCCTCCTCCCATTTTTTAGCCGTCCTACCATTTCTTTGCCCTCCTCCCATTTCTTTGCCCTCCTCCCATTTTTTAGCCCTCCTCCCATTTCTTTGCCCTCCTCTCATTCCTTTGCCCTCCTCCCGTTTCTTTGCCCTCCTCCCATTTCTTTGCCCTCCTCCCATTTTTTAGCCCTCCTCCCATTTCTTTGCCCTCCTCCCATTTCTTTGCCCTCCTCCCATTTTTTAGCCGTCCTCCCATTTTTTTGCCCTCCTCCCATTTTTTTGCCCTCTTCCCATTTCTTTGCCCTCCTCCCATTTCTTTGCCCTCCTCCCATTTTTTAGCCGTCCTCCCATTTTTTTGCCCTCCTCCCATTTTTTAGCCGTCCTCCCATTTTTTTGCCCTCCTCCCATTTCTTTGCCCTCCTCCCATTTTTTAGCCGTCCTCCCATTTCTTTGCCCTCCTCCCATTTTTTAGCCGTCCTCCCATTTCTTTGCCCTCCTCCCATTTTTTAGCCCTCCTCCCATTTCTTTGCCCTCCTCCCATTTCTTTGCCCTCCTCCCATTTTTTAGCCGTCCTCCCATTTCTTTGCCCTCCTCCCATTTCTTTGCCATCCTCCCATTTCTTTGCCCTCCTCCCATTTTTTAGACCGCCTCCCATTTTTTTGCCCTCTTCCCATTTCTTTGCCCTCCTCCCATTTCTTTGCCCTCCTCCCATTTTTTAGCCGTCCTCCCATTTCTTTGCCCTCCTCCCATTTCTTTGCCCTCCTCCCATTTTTTAGCCGTCCTCCCATTTCTTTGCTCCCTCCCATTTTTTAGCCATCCTCCCATTTCTTTGCCCTCCTCCCATTTCTTTGCCCTCCTCCCATTTTTTAGCCGTCCTCCCATTTTTTAGCCCTCCTCCCATTTCTTTGCCCTCCTCCCATTTTTTAGCCCTCCTCCCATTTTTTAGCCATCCTCCCATTTCTTTGCTCCCTCCTATTTTTTTGCTCCCTCCCATTTCTTTGCCCTCCTCCCATTTCTTTGCCCTCCTCCCATTTTTTAGCCGTCCTCCCATTTTTTTGCCCTCCTCCCATTTCTTTGCCCTCCTCCCATTTTTTAGCCCTCCTCCCATTTTTTAGCTGTCCTCCCATTTCTTTGCCCTCCTCCAATTTTTAGCCTTATCCCATTTTTTAGCCGTCCTCCCATTTCTTTGCCCTCCTCCCATTTTTTAGCCCTCCTCCCATTTTTTAGCCATCCTCCCATTTTTTAGCCATCCTCCCATTTCTTTGCCCTCCTCCCATTTTTTAGCCCTCCTCCCATTTCTTTGCCCTCCTCCCATTTTTTAGCCATACTCCCATTTTTTAGCCGTCCTCCCATTTCTTTGCTCCCTCCCATTTCTTTGCCCTCATCCCATTTTTTAGCCCTCCTCCCATTTCTTTGCCCTCCTCCCATTTTTTAGCCGTCCTCCCATTTTTTTGCCCTCCTCCCAATTCTTTGCCCTCCTCTCATTCCTTTGGCCTCCTCCCTTTTCTTTGCCCTCCTCTTATTTCTTTGCCCTCCTCCCATTTTTTAGCCGTCCTCCCATTTTTTAGCTCTCCTCCCATTTCTTTGCCCTTCTCCCATTTCTTTGCCCTCCTCCCATTTTTTAACCGTCCTCCCATTTCTTTGCCCTCCTCCCATTTTTCAGCCGTCCTCCCATTTCTTTGCCCTCCTCCCATTTCGTTGCTCCCTCCTATTTCTCTGCTCCCTCCCATTTCTTTGCCCTCCTCCCATTTTTTAGCCGTCCTCCCATTTTTTAGCCATCCTCCCATTTCTTTGCCCTCCTCCCATTTTTTAGCCCTCCTCCCATTTTTTAGCCGTCCTCCCATTTTTTAGCCCTCCTCCCATTTCTTTGCCCTCCTCCCATTTTTTAGCCATCCTCCCATTTCTTTGCCCTCCTCCCATTTTTTAGCCCTCCTCCCATTTTTTAGCCATCCTCCCATTTCTTTGCCCTCCTCCCATTTTTTAGCCCTCCTCCCATTTTTTAGCCGTCCTCCCATTTTTTAGCCATCCTCCCATTTCTTTGCCCTCCTCTCATTTCTTTGCCCTCCTCCCATTTTTAGCCCTCCTCCCATTTTTTAGCCATCCTCCCATTTCTTTGCCCTCCTCCCATTTTTTAGCCCTCCTCCCATTTCTTTGCCCTCCTCCCATTTTTTAGCCCTCCTCCCATTTTTTAGCCATCCTCCCATTTTTTAGCCCTCCTCCCATTTCTTTGCCCTCCTCCCATTTTTTAGCCCTCCTCCCATTTTTTAGCCATCCTCCCATTTCTTTGCCCTCCTCCCATTTTTTAGCCCTCCTCCCATTTTTTAGCCATCCTCCCATTTCTTTGCCCTCCTCCCATTTCTTTGCCCTCCTCCCATTTTTTAGCCGTCCTCCTATTTTTTAGCCATCCTCCCATTTCTTTGCCCTCCTCCCATTTTTTAGCCCTCCTCCCATTTCTTTGCCCTCCTCCCATTTTTTAGCCGTCCTCCCATTTTTTAGCCATCCACCCATTTCTTTGCCCTCCTCTCATTTCTTTGCCCTCCTCCCATTTTTAGCCGTCCTCCCATTTTTTAGCCATCCTCCCATTTCTTTGCCCTCCTCCCATTTCTTTGCCCTCCTCCCATTTCTTTGCCCTTCTCCCATTTCTTTGCCCTCCTCCCATTTTTTAGCCCTCCTCCCATTTCTTTGCCCTCCTCCCATTTCTTTGCCCTCCTCCCATTTTTTAGCCGTCCTCCCATTTTTTAGCCCTCCTCCCATTTCTTTGCCCTCCTCCCATTTTTTAGCCGTCCTCCCATTTTTTAGCTCTCCTCCCATTTCTTTGCCCTCCTCCCATTTCTTTGCCCTCCTCCCATTTTTTAGCCATCCTCCCATTTCTTTGCCCTCCTCCCATTTTTCAGCCGTCCTCCCATTTCTTTGCCCTCCTCCCATTTCTTTGCTCCCTCCTATTTCTTTGCCCTCCTCCCATTTCTTTGCCCTCCTCCCATTTCTTTGCCCTCCTCCCATTTTTTAGCCATCCTCCCATTTCTTTGCCCTCCTCCCATTTCTTTGCCCTCCTCCCATTTTTTAGCCATCCTCCCATTTCTTTGCCCTCCTCCCATTTCTTTGCCCTCCTCCCATTTCTTTGCCCTCCTCCCATTTTTTAGCCATCCTCCCATTTCTTTGCCCTCCTCCCATTTCTTTGCCCTCCTCCCATTTTTTAGCCGTCCTCCCATTTTTTAGCCCTCCTCCCATTTCTTTGCCCTCCTCCCATTTTTTAGCTGTCCTCCCATTTTTTAGCCATCCTCCCATTTTTTAGCCATCCTCCCATTTCTTTGCCCTCCTCCCATTTCTTTGCCCTCCTCCCATTTTTTAGCCATCCTCCCATTTCTTTGCCCTCCTCCCATTTCTTTGCCCTCCTCCCATTTCTTTGCCCTCCTCCCATTTTTTAGCCATCCTCCCATTTCTTTGCCCTCCTCCCATTTCTTTGCCCTCCTCCCATTTTTTAGCCGTCCTCCCATTTCTTTGCCCTCCTCCCATTTCTTTGCCCTCCTCCCATTTCTTTGCCCTCCTCCCATTTCTTTGCCCTCCTCCCTCTGTTCCCAGGATTCCTTTCAGGTTCCACTCCCTACCTGCCTCTTTTTTCCTTCAAATCTTTCCTTTTAAATTCATATTTCTGACAACGTGTGTTCAACATTTTCTTTAACTCCACACAAATCACATAAATCATTTCTCCTTCTCTCCAGTAAATACCAGGGTTCATTCAGTCCGGTCTGTCCTACCCTGAGTCTTGAAATGATGATTTCCTGCCTCCTGCTCCTTTCACTGTATGTCTCTGTTATTACTGACTGCTACATGGCGAAGCCACGAGCCACTATTGTTCTTCCGTTCGTTTCTTTTTTCCTTCGTCTTGCGGACAAAATTTCACCGCGCTAGTCCTCCTAGGGCTTTGAGAAAACCCCTGCAAATTATACATCAAAACGTGTGGTTTGTTCCCGATCGGTGTGCTGTGACTTTTCTAAGAGATTCGCCAGTTTTTCGCAAAGTTATTTGCAAAAAACTGTGAAAAATGTCCCATCTGAAATGAATGGGGAGAGGGATGATGAAACCACAAAAATAGGGTTTTTTACCACCCCTACTGCTTCGCCATACTTTCACCTACAGAGATCATTCAAACTTTAAAACGCAGGTATTTTTGTCCTGTCTTCAGGAATGTCTTTGTTATGATGATGGGGTTTACGGTTTTCGATAGGCAAGTCTTCAAATCTCCTGTGCGTTGAGTGAAAATCATGAAAAATCACCCTGCTAGAGTGGGTGATGTCATCACCCCAGAGTGTGAGAGAGCCAACACATCAACTGAGACTTTTGCGAACAACTTGTGACTACGGCCACAAATCTAACACCACACACATAAAAAATATATCAAAACGGAGGAAATCTTGTCCCGCTACTGTGGAACCAAGAACCAAAGCCATATCATGTGCAGTTTTGGCGTGAGAGGACCAACTGTCCCAAGTACGCTGACACCTCTCTGATCTGCTGCAATGTTACCAAATCTGATAAATTTACTGAAAGAGTCTGAAAGTTGCCCGTTTTTAGATCGCCCTCCTGGCCTCATTTCTTGCACAATCAACACCAAAATTACATCACAGCTAGTTCCAAGCCTGCAGATGCTCACGCCGAAATCCGTTTGATGATACCATTTACGGTTTTTGCACACGGAGAGGAGAAAGAGACTGTGTTCACAAGCAAAAATCACCCAAAACTACTCTCTGCTGCCTCAGGTGTAACTGATCTGTGATCAGTGATGCGTAACCGTGCAGGCATTAATTACCATGGCAACAGCAGCTCTGGTGCTTTGATGATGTCATCGTTGATTGACACACACATACAGCCCTCAATGAGCTCTGATCACGCACACACATGGAGCTGCTCCAATAAAGCAGCCCATTTAAACAATGCTTTAACAGGATGGTGGGACTGTGGGTGGCTTCTCATCCACATACAGTCCCTCATAAAGTCTTAGACAGCCACACATATATCCCATATGAAGTGAATGGAAGAGATTGTTCATTTGTGTGTGTGTTAGCGCGCGAAGCGCGCATTAGTGTGTGTTTCTGTGTTCTCTTGACTTTGGTGACGTCAGTCAAAATAGCAACACACAATCCTTTCTCAATAAAAGTTTTTAATGTGTTCAAATGGAGCTGGAAATAACAAAGTTCATCTCTTCTGCACCTGCTCTCATCAAGACCTTGACAGGAACTGCATGTCTGTATAAAATTCAAATAAAGGACTCTATTTCATAGGGAGGGTCAACACCACCAGGTATGTCAAGAAAACAGCTGAGGCTCAGTTGCCAGGTGATCAGCATCAGCTAATCAGGCCACATGACTAAAACACATGAATGAAGTCTCCTGTCATGTACAGTGTTTCTCAACCATTTCACCGTGTCATTGTCCAGCTACATGCTGCTTCAGCTTGGACTTGGACGTGACCTTGTAATGACAAGTCGGGCTATTGTCATAAATGGCCTTGCGATGAAACCGGCACCGCCCCCCAAGCCCCTCTCGCGATTTCCACTTGAGGAAATTGTCTAGTGTATTTTATAAAATCCTTTTTTCTTGATAATTGTTTCCCCTCTCCTTTACCTAGTTGAATGGGTATTGTTATTTCTTTTCTTAGTGATTCTTTGGTTAATTTGTCTGCTATCTCATTCCCCTTCACCCCCTCATGTGCTGGTACCCAACAGAACTGTACGTACACACACCCCCGTGAAGTCTTAGTAAGACCACCACCCGGTCCGGTCTGGCCTCCTCACACCACCACCCGGTCTGGTCTGGCCTCCTCACACCACCACCCGGTCCGGTCTGGCCTCCTCACACCACCACCCGGTCTGGTCTGGTCTGAGTTTGAGCCCGTATGTTAGTGAGAGTTAGTCCCTCCTCATCTCCAGTGGTGTCTCTCCAGCCTCTATCAGGACTGCATTAATCAGAGTGTGCATATTCTTAAAGCCCTGTATTGTAATCTGTCTATTTTTTGCAGCGTGGTTGTTGCTGCTGATCTGTATATTATGCAGCCATAGTCTATTGCTGACCTCATGAGTGCTTCATAGAGATCTATTAGAGCTTATTTATCAGCCCCCCAGCTGCATCCAGCAACAGCACAGAGAAGATTTATAACTTTTTACACTTTGTTTCCAAGTGTTTTACGTGGTTCTCCATGTGTGATCATGGTCCAACCATGGACCGAGATATTCACACCCTTTCTGCAGAGGTATAATGTTAGCTTTTCATTACTCACCTTCCTTTTGTTTGTTATCACCATGTAGCATGATTTACTGACTGATAGTTTGAATCCATATGACCATCTCTCCACTTCTTGTATTGCTTTTGTAATATTTCTGATAGCATGATTCACATTTCTGCTCCTCATCCATACAGCCCCATCGTCTGCATACAGAGGCCAGTTAAAACCTCCATTCAGTTTAGAAAAAATATCATTAATCATAAGTGGGCTGAAGGCACTTCCCTGGGGAGTCCCATTCTCAGCCTCTAACTCTGCTCCTGCTTTCACTTTGATCTTCCTGTCTGTCCAGAAGTTCATTATCCAACTAAAACTCTTTAGCTTTAAGAGGAACCGTCCCTCCACATGGAGTCATGAGCACTAGAACATCGCCTCTCTGATTTTAATCCTCTGGTGTCATTACTCAGTCTTACTGAGGCGTCCACCGCTGAGCGACCTTTTCTAAAACCATACTGATGGTTGTTGAGCAGCCCTCTCTGCTCAAACGATGACCTTCTCCATCCGTTTACAAAGGTGTGACGTTAAAGCTATCGGCCTGTAACTGTTTGGATTACTGGATCTTTCCCTGGTTTGCTGAATGGTGACGGCCTCTGTCCAGCTGCTGGGTATCTCTCCTCTCTCCAGACTCTATTAAACAGACTCAGTACTATTGTTACTTCTGGAAGCTGTCTGAACACGGCACAGCAAAGCTGGTCCTGTCCTGGGCTGTAGTTCCTGGTCCTCGTAGAGCTGTTTTGAGTTCCTTCACTGTGAACTCCGTATCTAATGAGATGATGATCACCTCTATGGACTGCAATAAAAGACTTTCCAAGTAAATCTGCTTTTTCTTGATCTGACTCTACCAGTTCATCTCCATTAACCAACCTGACGTCCTGTTTCCTTCATTGTTTAAACATTACCCACCTTAGTCTCTCTGCCTGTGGTGGAACAGAAATCCCTCCAAGATCTCTTTTTAGTGTCTTTAATTATTTTGCGAGCCCTTTTCCTCTGAAATCCTGTGATTCTCTTGAATCCTGTTTGTCTGTAACTTTCTGAAAGCCTGTTTTTCTCTGGCTTTGCTGCGAGGAGCTCCCCTCCTCCTACTCCCTGCTGTTTTCTTTCAGTCGTTAAATTAGCAGCATCTAAAACATGTCCATTAACCTGTTTCACACAGTCATCATCTCCTTCAAGACTGATAGAACTCGCTGAGGCTTCACAACAATATCAGACTTCTTCCAGTCAGTTTTTTCAGAGCACCATCCTGTAAATGTGCTACCGTACACACATCTTTATTCTTTTAATCAGTACTGGGGAGTGATCACTACCTACCAGAGAGCCGCTGCTAACAATCCACCCTCATTTACTAGATTATCTGATGCCAGAGAGAGATACTTTACCTCTGTTTAGATCAGATCTTGTCCCCTCCATCATTAAGACAGACCAGGGATCTCTCATCCAACATTTCTGCTATTAGAGATCCATTAATGTCTGTGATTGCTGCCCCATAGCGTATTATGTGCACTGAAATCTCCACGCCATACTTCTCCCCTGAGTGGATTTACAGCCACTTCTTTAACGCTTCTGCGTTCAGATTGTTGCATGGATTATAGAGGCGTATCAGCTGAAAAGGTCCCTCTTTTCTTAGGCTACATATCTCAACCATCACACACTCAGCATCATCAGGTGAAGCCGTCTCTCTGTAGGCCGGCCCGTCTCTAACTCACGTGGCCCGCCCTCCACCGTTCTGGTTGTTGGCTCCACCAGGCCAGACTGAGCTGAGTCCAGGGATGATCAAATCTAAATGAGGCCTGAACACATACAACATCTGGTACCGTTTCTAAAGAGGAGATCTATTTTTAGCTCTTGACCATCAGCTGTAGGGCTCCCTGCATTCCCCGGGAGGATAACGAGCCCCCGGTTTTCTGGTGCATGGCTTTTACTTTGCCGAACTTTTCTTTGAGCCTGTTCACTTTGGTTGACTCTGTGAGTTCCCTCCACTCGGACTTTCTTCAGTGCTTCTGCAGACGATACCTTTTCTGTGACCTTTAACCTCTGAGCTTCTCTGGCTTCTTTTTGCACAGCGCAGCCTTCATACCCTGCAGGATGATCTTCACCAGTTACAACCTTTAATCTTTGCATCTTCTTCACATTTTCCATACTCATGCTGTCCTCCACATCTGAGTTCACCGTTACATGGTTTGGCAGTGTGCCCCGTACACCTGAGAGGTTCTGGGGTCTGTTCCCTCACATTAAAGCTCGTGTAGCCGTTTGTTCTGCTCTGGGAGAACTGTCTCAAACGGTAGAATCACAGACATGGTTTCTTTTAGAACCCCATCTCTGCTGCTTCTGATTCTAGTGGCCTCAACATCTTTACCTCCTTCAGTCTCTGTTTCGATGTCATCCGTAGTCACGCTTAGTGGTCCTCCTGAAATGACGCCACGGACGCTGGCTAAAGCCCCGGGAATGTGAGCCCTCATTCTCTCTCCCAGCAGAATGACATGCAGAGGATTTCCTCCTGCTGCTGTTTCCTGTTAGCATGCATCATTACTATTTTCATAAACTTGGCTGACCTGATTTTCCCAGTCTCTTCTTGGATTGCTTTAGGAAGCTTTATGGGGGGGTAATGCCCCCCGACTTCAATGAACTCAATCACGACCTTCCACCCATTTATCTGATCTTGTTCATGCTGAGCTGCTTCTGTGGACTGTGCCTTGACTTTTGTTTCTTTGGAGGTCCGACCTCACCGCCCTCCGACCAGCTCAACTCCCGGTCTGTGCTGTTTCTCTCCAACAGCCCTTTTCTGTCCCGCAGGCCTGGATATCATCCCCTCCATTTCATCCTCAGTCAAACCATCCAGGTAGCAGACATGATGTCCAGTTTATGCAACCGGCCAAACAATTCCAATCCCACCGCGCTCCAACTGGCGTCCTACGGCACGTCCTGTCTAGGCCTGCTGGACCAGTTCAACAAGGAAATCAAGAATAAGTCTGATATTTATCACAGAGACCAGTCTGTAAATACGGAGATAAAGCCCCAGTGTTTGAGTTATGAAACACTGGGGACATAAATTTACTCCTGTGTCTCCAGTGTTAGTGCCCATAATTTTAGGGTTAATCCCTGTAATTTCAGGGTTAATCCCTGTAATTTCAGTGCTAATCCCTGTAATTTCAGGGTTAATCCCTGTAATTTTATGGTTAATCCCTGTAATTTCAGGGTTAATCCCTGTAATTTCAGTGCTAATCCCTGTAATTTCAGGGTTAATCCCTGTAATTTTATGGTTAATCCCTGTATTTTTAGGGTTAATCCCTGTAATTTCAGGGTTAATCCCTGTAATTTCAGGGTTAATCCCTGTAATTTCAGTGCTAATCCCTGTAATTTCAGGGTTAATCCCTGTAATTTCAGTGCTAATCCCTGTAATTTCAGGGTTAATCCCTGTAATTTCAGTGTTAATCCCTGTAATTTCAGGGTTAATCCCTGTAATTTCAGGGTTAATCCCTGTAATTTCAGGGTTAATCCCTGTAATTTCAGTGCTAATCCCTGTAATTTCAGGGTTAATCCCTGTAATTTTATGGTTAATCCCTGTAATTTCAGGGTTAATCCCTGTAATTTCAGTGCTAATCCCTGTAATTTCAGGGTTAATCCCTGTAATTTTATGGTTAATCCCTGTAATTTCAGGGTTAATCCCTGTAATTTCAGGGTTAATCCCTGTAATTTCAGTGCTAATCCCTGTAATTTCAGGGTTAATCCCTGTAATTTCAGTGCTAATCCCTGTAATTTCAGTGTAATTTCAGTGATAATCCCTGTAATTTCAGGGTTAATCCCTGTAATTTCAGTGTTAATCCCTGTAATTTCAGGGTTAATCCCTGTAATTTCAGGGTTAATCCCTGTAATTTCAGGGTTAATCCCTGTAATTTCAGGGTTAATCCCTGTAATTTCAGTGCTAATCCCTGTAATTTCAGTGTTAATCCCTGTAATTTCAGTGTTAATCCCTGTAATTTCAGTGTTAATCCCTGTAATTTCAGGGTTAATCCCTGTAATTTCAGTGTTAATCCCTGTAATTTCAGGGTTAATCCCTGTAATTTCAGTGTTAATCCCTGTAATTTCAGGGTTAATCCCTGTAATTTCAGGGTTAATCCCACCCTCAGACTAATATTTCATATGTTGGTATTTATTAACTTTATTTTTTTAGAGTTTACTCCTGTGTCTCCAGTGTTAATGCCCATAATTTCAGTGCTAATCCCTGTAATTTCAGGGTTAATCCCTGTAATTTCAGGGTTAATCCCTGTAATTTCAGGGTTAATCCCACCCTCAGACTAATATTTCATATGTTGGTATTTATAAAGTTTATTTTCAGAGTTTACTCCTGTGTCTCCAGTGTTAGTGCCCATAATTTCAGTGCTAATCCCTGTCATTTCAGGGTTAATCCCTGTAATTTCAGGGTTAATCCCTGTAATTTCAGGGTTAATCCCTGTAATTTCAGGGTTAATCCCTGTAATTTCAGGGTTAATCCCACCCTCAGACTAATATTTCATATGTTGGTATTTATTAACTTTATTTTTTTAGAGTTTACTCCTGCGTCTCCAGTGTTAGTGCCCATAATTTCAGTGCTAATCCCTGTAATTTCAGGGTTAATCCCACCCTCAGACTAATATTTCATATGTTGGTATTTATAAACTTTATTTTTTTAGAGTTTACTCCTGTGTCTCCAGTGTTAGTGCCCATAATTTCAATGCTAATCCCTGTAATTTCAGGGTTAATCCCTGTAATTTCAGTGCTAATCCCTGTAATTTCAGGGTTAGTCCCTGTAATTTCAGGGTTAATCCCACCCTCAGACTAATATTTCATATGTTGGTATTTATTAACTTTATTTTTTTAGAGTTTACTCCTGCGTCTCCAGTGTTAGTGCCCATAATTTCAGTGCTAATCCCTGTCATTTCAGTGCTAATCCCTGTAATTTCAGGGTTAATCCCTGTAATTTCAGGGTTAATCCCACCCTCAGACTAATATTTCATATGTTGGTATTTATAAACTTTATTTTCAGAGTTTACTCCTGTGTCTCCAGTGTTAGTGCCCATAATTTCAGTGCTAATCCCTGTAATTTCAGGGTTAATCCCTGTAATTTCAGGGTTAATCCCACCCTCAGACTAATATTTCATATGTTGGTATTTATTAACTTTATTTTTTTAGAGTTTACTCCTGTGTCTCCAGTGTTAGTGCCCATAATTTCAGTGCTAATCCCTGTAATTTCAGGGTTAATCCCACCCTCAGACTAATATTTCATATGTTGGTATTTATAAACTTTATTTTTTTAGAGTTTACTCCTGTGTCTCCAGTGTTAGTGCCCATAATTTCAGTGCTAATCCCTGTAATTTCAGGGTTAATCCCTGTAATTTCAGGGTTAATCCCACCCTCAGACTAATATTTCATATGTTGGTATTTATTAACTTTATTTTTTTAGAGTTTACTCCTGTGTCTCCAGTGTTAGTGCCCATAATTTCAGTGTTAATCCCTGTAATTTCAGGGTTAATCCCACCCTCAGACTAATATTTCATATGTTGGTATTTATTAACTTTATTTTTTTAGAGTTTACTCCTGTGTCTCCAGTGTTAGTGCCCATAATTTCAGGGTTAATCCCTGTAATTTCAGTGTTAATCCCTGTAATTTCAGGGTTAATCCCACCCTCAGACTAATATTTCATATGTTGGTATTTATAAACTTTATTTTTAGAGTTTACTCCTGCGTCTCCAGTGTTAGTGCCAATAATTTCAGTGCTAATCCCTGTAATTTCAGTGCTAATCCCTGTAATTTCAGTGCTAATCCCTGTAATTTCAGGGTTAATCCCACCCTCAGACTAATATTTCATATGTTGGTATTTATAAACTTTTTTTTTTAGAGTTTACTCCTGTGTCTCCAGTGTTAGTGCCCATAATTTCAGTGCTAATCCCTGTAATTTCAGGGTTAATCCCTGTAATTTCAGGGTTAATCCCTGTAATTTCAGGGTTAATCCCTGTAATTTCAGGGTTAATCCCTGTAATTTCAGGGTTAATCCCTGTAATTTCAGTGCTAATCCCTGTAATTTCAGGGTTAATCCCTGTAATTTCAGTGCTAATCCCTGTAATTTCAGGGTTAATCCCACCCTCAGACTAATATTTCATATGTTGGTTAATCCCTGTAATTTCAGGGTTAATCCCTGTAATTTCAGTGCTAATCCCTGTAATTTCAGGGTTAATCCCTGTAATTTCAGTGCTAATCCCTGTAATTTCAGGGTTAATCCCTGTAATTTCAGTGCTAATCCCTGTAATTTCAGGGTTAATCCCACCCTCAGACTAATATTTCAAATGTTGGTATTTATAAAGTTTATTTTTTTAGAGTTTACTCCTGTGTCTCCAGTGTTAGTGCCCATAATTTCAGTGCTAATCCCTGTCATTTCTGGGCTAATCCCTGTAATTTCAGTGTTAATCCCACCCTCAGACTAATATTTCATATGTTGGTATTTATAAAGTTTATTTTTTTAGAGTTTACTCCTGTGTCTCCAGTGTTAGTACCCATAATTTCAGTGCTAATCCCTGTAATTTCAGTGTTAATCCCTGTAATTTCAGTGTTAATCCCTGTAATTTCAGTGTTAATCCCTGTAATTTCAGGGTTAATCCCTGTAATTTCAGTGTTAATCCCTGTAATTTCAGGGTTAATCCCTGTAATTTCAGGGTTAATCCCTGTAATTTCAGGGTTAATCCCACCCTCAGACTAATATTTCATATGTTGGTATTTATTAACTTTATTTTTTTAGAGTTTACTCCTGTGTCTCCAGTGTTAATGCCCATAATTTCAGTGCTAATCCCTGTAATTTCAGGGTTAATCCCTGTAATTTCAGGGTTAATCCCTGTAATTTCAGGGTTAATCCCACCCTCAGACTAATATTTCATATGTTGGTATTTATAAACTTTATTTTCAGAGTTTACTCCTGTGTCTCCAGTGTTAGTGCCCATAATTTCAGTGCTAATCCCTGTAATTTCAGGGTTAATCCCTGTAATTTCAGGGTTAATCCCTGTAATTTCAGGGTTAATCCCACCCTCAGACTAATATTTCATATGTTGGTATTTATTAACTTTATTTTTTTAGAGTTTACTCCTGTGTCTCCAGTGTTAGTGCCCATAATTTCAGTGCTAATCCCTGTAATTTCAGTGTTAATCCCTGTAATTTCAGTGTTAATCCCTGTAATTTCAGGGTTAATCCCTGTAATTTCAGGGTTAATCCCACCCTCAGACTAATATTTCATATGTTGGTATTTATAAACTTTATTTTCAGAGTTTACTCCTGTGTCTCCAGTGTTAGTGCCCATAATTTCAGTGCTAATCCCTGTAATTTCAGGGTTAATCCCTGTAATTTCAGGGTTAATCCCACCCTCAGACTAATATTTCATATGTTGGTATTTATAAACTTTATTTTCAGAGTTTACTCCTGTGTCTCCAGTGTTAGTGCCCATAATTTCAGTGCTAATCCCTGTCATTTCAGTGCTAATCCCTGTCATTTCAGTGCTAATCCCTGTAATTTCAGGGTTAATCCCTGTAATTTCAGGGTTAATCCCACCCTCAGACTAATATTTCATATGTTGGTATTTATAAACTTTATTTTCAGAGTTTACTCCTGTGTCTCCAGTGTTAGTGCCCATAATTTCAGTGCTAATCCCTGTAATTTCAGGGTTAATCCCTGTAATTTCAGGGTTAATCCCACCCTCAGACTAATATTTCATATGTTGGTATTTATTAACTTTATTTTTTTAGAGTTTACTCCTGTGTCTCCAGTGTTAGTGCCCATAATTTCAGTGTTAATCCCTGTAATTTCAGGGTTAATCCCACCCTCAGACTAATATTTCATATGTTGGTATTTATTAACTTTATTTTTTTAGAGTTTACTCCTGTGTCTCCAGTGTTAGTGCCCATAATTTCAGTGCTAATCCCTGTAATTTCAGTGTTAATCCCTGTAATTTCAGGGTTAATCCCTGTAATTTCAGGGTTAATCCCTGTAATTTCAGGGTTAATCCCACCCTCAGACTAATATTTCATATGTTGGTATTTATAAACTTTTTTTTTTAGAGTTTACTCCTGTGTCTCCAGTGTTAGTGCCCATAATTTCAGGGTTAATCCCTGTAATTTTAGGGTTAATCCCTGTAATTTCAGGGTTAATCCCTGTAATTTCAGGGTTAATCCCACCCTCAGACTAATATTTCATATGTTGGTATTTATAAACTTTTTTTTTTAGAGTTTACTCCTGTGTCTCCAGTGTTAGTGCCCATAATTTCAGGGTTAATCCCTGTAATTTCAGTGTTAATCCCTGTAATTTCAGGGTTAATTCCTGTAATTTCAGTGTTAATCCCTGTAATTTCAGGGTTGATCCCTGTAATTTCAGGGTTAATCCCACCCTCAGACTAATATTTCATATGTTGGTATTTATAAACTTTTTTTTTTAGAGTTTACTCCTGTGTCTCCAGTGTTAGTGCCCATAATTTCAGGGTTAATCCCTGTAATTTTAGGGTTAATCCCTGTAATTTCAGGGTTAATCCCACCCTCAGACTAATATTTCATATGTTGGTATTTATAAACTTTTTTTTTTAGAGTTTACTCCTGTGTCTCCAGTGTTAGTGCCCATAATTTCAGGGTTAATCCCTGTAATTTTAGTGTTAATCCCTGTAATTTCAGGGTTAATTCCTGTAATTTCAGTGTTAATCCCTGTAATTTCAGGGTTGATCCCTGTAATTTCAGGGTTAATCCCATCCTCAGACTAATATTTCATATGTTGGTATTTATTAACTTTATTTTTTTAGAGTTTACTCCTGTGTCTCCAGTGTTAGTGCCCATAATTTCAGTGCTAATCCCTGTAATTTCAGGGTTAATCCCTGTAATTTCAGGGTTAATCCCACCCTCAGACTAATATTTCATATGTTGGTATTTATTAACTTTATTTTTTTAGAGTTTACTCCTGTGTCTCCAGTGTTAGTGCCCATAATTTCAGTGCTAATCCCTGTAATTTCAGTGTTAATCCCTGTAATTTCAGTGTTAATCCCTGTAATTTCAGGGTTAATCCCTGTAATTTCAGGGTTAATCCCACCCTCAGACTAATATTTCATATGTTGGTATTTATAAACTTTATTTTTTTAGATTTTACTCCTGTGTCTCCAGTGTTAGTGCCCATAATTTCAGTGCTAATCCCTGTAATTTCAGGGTTAATCCCTGTAATTTCAGGGTTAATCCCACCCTCAGACTAATATTTCATATGTTGGTATTTATTAACTTTATTTTTTTAGAGTTTACTCCTCTCTCTCCAGTGTTAGTGCCCCTAATTTCAGTGCTAATCCCTGTAATTTCAGTGTTAATCCCTGTAATTTCAGGGTTAATCCCTGTAATTTCAGGGTTAATCCCTGTAATTTCAGGGTTAATCCCACCCTCAGACTAATATTTCATATGTTGGTATTTATAAACTTTTTTTTTTAGAGTTTACTCCTGTGTCTCCAGTGTTAGTGCCCATAATTTCAGTGCTAATCCCTGTAATTTCAGGGTTTATCCTGTAATTTCAGGGTTAATCCCTGTAATTTCAGGTTAATCCCACCCTCAGACTAATATTTCATATGTTGGTATTTATAAACTTTATTTTTTTAGATTTTACTCCTGTGTCTCCAGTGTTAGTGCCCATAATTTCAGTGCTAATCCCTGTAATTTCAGGGTTAATCCCTGTAATTTCAGGGTTAATCCCACCCTCAGACTAATATTTCATATGTTGGTATTTATTAACTTTATTTTTTTAGAGTTTACTCCTGTGTCTCCAGTGTTAGTGCCCATAATTTCAGTGCTAATCCCTGTAATTTCAGTGTTAATCCCTGTAATTTCAGGGTTAATCCCTGTAATTTCAGGGTTAATCCCTGTAATTTCAGGGTTAATCCCACCCTCAGACTAATATTTCATATGTTGGTATTTATAAACTTTATTTTTTTAGAGTTTACTCCTGTGTCTCCAGTGTTAGTGCCCATAATTTCAGTGCTAATCCCTGTAATTTCAGGGTTAATCCCTGTAATTTCAGGGTTAATCCCACCCTCAGACTAATATTTCATATGTTGGTATTTATAAACTTTATTTTTTTAGAGTTTACTCCTGTGTCTCCAGTGTTAGTGCCCATAATTTCAGTGCTAATCCCTGTAATTTCAGGGTTAATCCCTGTAATTTTAGGGTTAATCCCTGTAATTTCAGGGTTAATCCCTGTAATTTCAGGGTTAATCCCACCCTCAGACTAATATTTCATATGTTGGTATTTATAAACTTTATTTTTTTAGATTTTACTCCTGTGTCTCCAGTGTTAGTGCCCATAATTTCAGTGCTAATCCCTGTAATTTCAGGGTTAATCCCTGTAATTTCAGGGTTAATCCCACCCTCAGACTAATATTTCATATGTTGGTATTTATTAACTTTATTTTTTTAGAGTTTACTCCTGTGTCTCCAGTGTTAGTGCCCATAATTTCAGTGCTAATCCCTGTAATTTCAGTGTTAATCCCTGTAATTTCAGGGTTAATCCCTGTAATTTCAGGGTTAATCCCTGTAATTTCAGGGTTAATCCCACCCTCAGACTAATATTTCATATGTTGGTATTTATAAACTTTATTTTCAGAGTTTACTCCTGTGTCTCCAGTGTTAGTGCCCATAATTTCAGTGCTAATCCCTGTAATTTCAGGGTTAATCCCTGTAATTTCAGGGTTAATCCCACCCTCAGACTAATATTTCATATGTTGGTATTTATTAACTTTATTTTTTTAGAGTTTACTCCTGTGTCTCCAGTGTTAGTGCCCATAATTTCAGTGCTAATCCCTGTAATTTCAGTGTTAATCCCTGTAATTTCAGGGTTAATTCCTGTAATTTCAGTGTTAATCCCTGTAATTTCAGGGTTAATCCCTGTAATTTCAGGGTTAATCCCACCCTCAGACTAATATTTCATATGTTGGTATTTATTAACTTTATTTTTTTAGAGTTTACTCCTGTGTCTCCAGTGTTAGTGCCCATAATTTCAGTGCTAATCCCTGTAATTTCAGTGTTAATCCCTGTCATTTCAGTGTTAATCCCTGTAATTTCAGGGTTAATCCCTGTAATTTCAGGGTTAATCCCACCCTCAGACTAATATTTCATATGTTGGTATTTATAAACTTTTTTTTCAGAGTTTACTCCTGTGTCTCCAGTGTTAGTGCCCATAATTTCAGTGCTAATCCCTGTAATTTCAGGGTTAATCCCTGTAATTTCAGGGTTAATCCCACCCTCAGACTAATATTTCATATGTTGGTATTTATTAACTTTATTTTTTTAGAGTTTACTCCTGTGTCTCCAGTGTTAGTGCCCATAATTTCAGTGCTAATCCCTGTAATTTCAGTGTTAATCCCTGTAATTTCAGGGTTAATCCCTGTAATTTCAGGGTTAATCCCTGTAATTTCAGGGTTAATCCCACCCTCAGACTAATATTTCATATGTTGGTATTTATAAACTTTATTTTTTTAGATTTTACTCCTGTGTCTCCAGTGTTAGTGCCCATAATTTCAGTGCTAATCCCTGTAATTTCAGGGTTAATCCCTGTAATTTCAGGGTTAATCCCTGTAATTTCAGGGTTAATCCCACCCTCAGACTAATATTTCATATGTTGGTATTTATAAACTTTATTTTTTTAGATTTTACTCCTGTGTCTCCAGTGTTAGTGCCCATAATTTCAGTGCTAATCCCTGTAATTTCAGGGTTAATCCCTGTAATTTCAGGGTTAATCCCACCCTCAGACTAATATTTCATATGTTGGTATTTATAAAGTTTATTTTTTTAGAGTTTACTCCTGTGTCTCCAGTGTTAGTGCCCATAATTTCAGTGCTAATCCCTGTAATTTCAGGGTTAATCCCTGTAATTTCAGGGTTAATCCCACCCTCAGACTAATATTTCATATGTTGGTATTTATTAACTTTATTTTTTTAGAGTTTACTCCTGTGTCTCCAGTGTTAGTGCCCATAATTTCAGTGCTAATCCCTGTAATTTCAGGGTTAATCCCTGTAATTTCAGGGTTAATCCCACCCTCAGACTAATATTTCATATGTTGGTATTTATTAACTTTATTTTTTTAGAGTTTACTCCTGTGTCTCCAGTGTTAGTTCCCATAATTTCAGTGCTAATCCCTGTAATTTCAGTGTTAATCCCTGTAATTTCAGGGTTAATCCCTGTAATTTCAGGGTTAATCCCTGTAATTTCAGGGTTAATCCCACCCTCAGACTAATATTTCATATGTTGGTATTTATAAACTTTATTTTCAGAGTTTACTCCTGTGTCTCCAGTGTTAGTGCCCATAATTTCAGTGCTAATCCCTGTAATTTCAGGGTTAATCCCTGTAATTTCAGGGTTAATCCCACCCTCAGACTAATATTTCATATGTTGGTATTTATAAAGTTTATTTTTTTAGAGTTTACTCCTGTGTCTCCAGTGTTAGTGCCCATAATTTCAGTGTTAATCCCTGTAATTTCAGGGTTAATTCCTGTAATTTCAGTGTTAATCCCTGTAATTTCAGGGTTGATCCCTGTAATTTCAGGGTTAATCCCTGTAATTTCAGGGTTAATCCCACCCTCAGACTAATATTTCATATGTTGGTATTTATAAAGTTTATTTTTTTAGAGTTTACTCCTGTGTCTCCAGTGTTAGTGCCCATAATTTCAGTGCTAATCCCTGTAATTTCAGGGTTAATCCCTGTAATTTCAGGGTTAATCCCACCCTCAGACTAATATTTCATATGTTGGTATTTATAAAGTTTATTTTTTTAGAGTTTACTCCTGTGTCTCCAGTGTTAGTGCCCATAATTTCAGTGCTAATCCCTGTAATTTCAGGGTTAATCCCTGTAATTTCAGGGTTAATCCCACCCTCAGACTAATATTTCATATGTTGGTATTTATTAACTTTATTTTTTTAGAGTTTACTCCTGTGTCTCCAGTGTTAGTGCCCATAATTTCAGTGCTAATCCCTGTAATTTCAGGGTTAATCCCACCCTCAGACCCATATTCGCTGCGCGGTGGATGCTGGGACACACAGTAGTTACAAGATGGCGGCGAGCAGGAGGCTGTCCAAGGTAAATCTCCCGATCCCGTTATTTTCCCTTCATTGGGATTATTTGTGTTTAATCTGAGGGGTTACCGGCTCCTGAGCGCTCTCTCTCTGCTGTTATCAGGTGTCGTAGTTGGGTGTATTCGCGTTAATCGCCGTTAATTACCGGTACAGTGAAGAGACCGAGAGGTCACTAACGGCGGCTATTACCGATGAGACCGTTAGACAGCAGAGCACCGGCAACACAGGCCACAGAGACACCATCCCGCCCGAGGAACGCCCTGAAACCAGGATGACTGATCTAATCTAGCTGACTGAACCCTACTCTGTCAGCTATCCGACTGCGGAGGGGGGAGAGTCGGATTACATCAGCCGAACATCGCCTCACTTTTAAACGGCGTCTGCTAATCAGCTAGCCAGCTAGCCTCAGACGTTAGCCGCTAATGCTAACGCTAGCCCGCGAGCTCAGAGTCGGGATGGTGCGATTGTTGAGCGCGAGGACGTACATGTGGACTTTATACACAGACAGGTACCTCAGTGTTCAGGTGTGTCACCTGCAAACACCAAAGTGCACCTGTTTTTACGTCTAACGGTTATCAACCAGCTCTGTGACGTCAGGTAAAGCGGTGTAGACACAGTGCGCATGCTCTGTGTTATCAGTTTAAGTTTGGATGGGTGCCTCTGACTAGTTAGCGTCAAACTACTGACTGTAAACCACAGAGGACAGGAAACCTCGAGAAGGTTCTGATAAAAACACAGACAACAGCCACGAGTGAACACCCTGAACTGGTTTAGTACTCACTGGAACCAAGAAAAATACCGGTTTATTACTGTAATATGTGAAAATACAGGACTATACACTTGGTATTTGGTTATTTATTACTGTAATATGTGAAAATACAGGACTATACACTTGGTATTTGGTTATTTATTACTGTAATATGTGAAAATACAGGACTATAAACTTGGTATTTGGTTATTTATTACTGTAATATGTGAAAATACAGGACTATACACTTGGTATTTGGTTATTTATTACTGTAATATGTGAAAATACAGGACTATACACTTGGTATTTGGTTATTTATTACTGTAATATGTGAAAATACAGGACTATACACTTGGTATTTGGTTATTTATTACTGTAATATGTGAAAATACACGACTATACACTTGGTATTTGGTTATTTATTACATTAAAATATAAAAATACAGGACTATAAACTTGGTATTTGGTTATTTATTACATTAAAATATAAAAATACAGGACTAAAAACTTGGTATTTGGTTATTTATTACATTAAAATATAAAAATACAGGACTATAAACTTGGTATTTGGTTATTTATTACATTAAAATATAAAAATACAGGACTATAAACTTGGTATTTGGTTATTTATGACATTAAAATATAAAAATACAGGACTATACACTTGGTATTTGGTTATTTATGACATTAAAATATAAAAATACAGGACTATACACTTGGTATTTGGTTATTTATTACTGTAATATATAAAAATACACGACTATACACTTGGTATTTGGTTATTTATGACATTAAAATATAAAAATACAGGACTATACACTTGGTATTTGGTTATTTATGACATTAAAATATAAAAATACAGGACTATACACTTGGTATTTGGTTATTTATTACTGTAATATGTGAAAATACAGGACTATACACTTGGTATTTGGTTATTTATTACTGTAATATGTGAAAATACAGGACTATACACTTGGTATTTGGTTATTTATTACTGTAATATGTGAAAATACAGGACTATACACTTGGTATTTGGTTATTTATTACTGTAATATGTGAAAATACAGGACTATACACTTGGTATTTGGTTATTTATTACTGTAATATGTGAAAATACAGGACTATACACTTGGTATTTGGTTATTTATTACTGTAATATGTGAAAATACAGGACTATACACTTGGTATTTGGTTATTTATTACTGTAATATGTGAAAATACACGACTATACACTTGGTATTTGGTTATTTATTACATTAAAATATAAAAATACAGGACTATAAACTTGGTATTTGGTTATTTATTACATTAAAATATAAAAATACAGGACTAAAAACTTGGTATTTGGTTATTTATTACATTAAAATATAAAAATACAGGACTATAAACTTGGTATTTGGTTATTTATTACATTAAAATATAAAAATACAGGACTATAAACTTGGTATTTGGTTATTTATGACATTAAAATATAAAAATACAGGACTATACACTTGGTATTTGGTTATTTATGACATTAAAATATAAAAATACAGGACTATACACTTGGTATTTGGTTATTTATTACTGTAATATATAAAAATACACGACTATACACTTGGTATTTGGTTATTTATTACATTAAAATATAAAAATACAGGACTATAAACTTGGTATTTGGTTATTTATTACATTAAAATATAAAAATACAGGACTAAAAACTTGGTATTTGGTTATTTATTACATTAAAATATAAAAATACAGGACTATACACTTGGTATTTGGTTATTTATGACATTAAAATATAAAAATACAGGACTATACACTTGGTATTTGGTTATTTATTACTGTAATATATAAAAATACACGACTATACACTTGGTATTTGGTTATTTATTACTGTAATATATAAAAATACACGACTATACACTTGGTATTTGGTTATTTATTACTGTAATATATAAAAATACACGACTATACACTTGGTATTTGGTTATTTATTACTGTAATATATAAAAATACACGACTATACACTTGGTATTTGGTTATTTATTACTGTAATATATAAAAATACACGACTATACACTTGGTATTTGGTTATTTATTACATTAAAATATAAAAATACAGGACTATAAACTTGGTATTTGGTTATTTATGACATTAAAATATAAAAATACAGGACTATAAACTTGGTATTTGGTTATTTATTACATTAAAATATAAAAATACAGGACTATAAACTTGGTATTTGGTTATTTATGACATTAAAATATAAAAATACAGGACTATACACTTGGTATTTGGTTATTTATGACATTAAAATATAAAAATACAGGACTATACACTTGGTATTTGGTTATTTATTACTGTAATATGTAAAAATACACGACTATACACTTGGTATTTGGTTATTTATTACTTTAATATATAAAAATACACGACTATACACTTGGTATTTGGTTATTTATTACTGTAATATATAAAAATACACGACTATACACTTGGTATTTGGTTATTTATTACTGTAATATATAAAAATACACGACTATACACTTGGTATTTGGTTATTTATTACTGTAATATATAAAAATACACGACTATACACTTGGTATTTGGTTATTTATTACTGTAATATATAAAAATACACGACTATACACTTGGTATTTGGTTATTTATTACATTAAAATATAAAAATACACGACTATACACTTGGTATTTGGTTATTTATTACTGTAATATATAAAAATACACGACTATACACTTGGTATTTGGTTATTTATTACTGTAATATATAAAAATACACGACTATACACTTGGTATTTGGTTATTTATTACATTAATATATAAAAATACAGGACTATAAACTTGGTATTTGGTTATTTATTACATATAAATATAAAAATACAGGACTATAAACTTGGTATTTGGTTATTTATGACATTAAAATATAAAAATACACGACTATAAACTTGGTATTTGGTTATTTATTACATTAAAATATAAAAATACACGATTATACACTTGGTATTTGGTTATTTATTACTTTAATATATAAAAATACAGGACTATAAACTTGGTATTTGGTTATTTATTACTTTAATATATAAAAATACAGGACTATAAACTTGGTATTTGGTTATTTATTACTTTAATATATAAAAATACAGGACTATAAACTTGGTATTTGGTTATTTATTACATTAAAATATAAAAATACACGATTATACACTTGGTATTTGGTTATTTATTACTTTAATATATAAAAATACAGGACTATAAACTTGGTATTTGGTTATTTATTACATTAAAATATAAAAATACAGGACTATAAACTTGGTATTTGGTTATTTATTACATTAAAATATAAAAATACAGGACTATAAACTTGGTATTTGGTTATTTATTACATTAAAATATCAAAATACAGGACTATAAACTTGGTATTTGGTTATTTATTACATTAAAATATAAAAATACAGGACTATAAACTTGGTATTTGGTTATTTATGACATTAAAATATAAAAATACAGGACTATACACTTGGTATTTGGTTATTTATGACATTAAAATATAAAAATACAGGACTATACACTTGGTATTTGGTTATTTATTACTGTAATATATAAAAATACACGACTATACACTTGGTATTTGGTTATTTATTACATTAAAATATAAAAATACAGGACTATAAACTTGGTATTTGGTTATTTATTACATTAAAATATAAAAATACAGGACTAAAAACTTGGTATTTGGTTATTTATTACATTAAAATATAAAAATACAGGACTATACACTTGGTATTTGGTTATTTATGACATTAAAATATAAAAATACAGGACTATACACTTGGTATTTGGTTATTTATTACTGTAATATATAAAAATACACGACTATACACTTGGTATTTGGTTATTTATTACATTAAAATATAAAAATACATGACTATACACTTGGTATTTGGTTATTTATTACTGTAATATATAAAAATACACGACTATACACTTGGTATTTGGTTATTTATTACTGTAATATATAAAAATACACGACTATACACTTGGTATTTGGTTATTTATTACTGTAATATATAAAAATACACGACTATACACTTGGTATTTGGTTATTTATTACTTTAATATATAAAAATACACGACTATACACTTGGTATTTGGTTATTTATTACTGTAATATATAAAAATACACGACTATACACTTGGTATTTGGTTATTTATTACTGTAATATATAAAAATACACGACTATACACTTGGTATTTGGTTATTTATTACATTAAAATATAAAAATACAGGACTATAAACTTGGTATTTGGTTATTTATTACATTAAAATATCAAAATACAGGACTATAAACTTGGTATTTGGTTATTTATTACATTAAAATATAAAAATACAGGACTATAAACTTGGTATTTGGTTATTTATGACATTAAAATATAAAAATACAGGACTATACACTTGGTATTTGGTTATTTATTACTGTAATATGTAAAAATACACGACTATACACTTGGTATTTGGTTATTTATTACTGTAATATATAAAAATACACGACTATACACTTGGTATTTGGTTATTTATTACTGTAATATATAAAAATACACGATTATACACTTGGTATTTGGTTATTTATTACTGTAATATATAAAAATACACGACTATACACTTGGTATTTGGTTATTTATTACTGTAATATATAAAAATACACGACTATACACTTGGTATTTGGTTATTTATTACATAAAAATATAAAAATACAGGACTATAAACTTGGTATTTGGTTATTTATGACATTAAAATATAAAAATACACGACTATAAACTTGGTATTTGGTTATTTATTACATTAAAATATAAAAATACAGGACTATAAACTTGGTATTTGGTTATTTATTACATTAAAATATAAAAATACACGATTATACACTTGGTATTTGGTTATTTATTACTTTAATATATAAAAATACAGGACTATAAACTTGGTATTTGGTTATTTATTACATTAAAATATAAAAATACAGGACTATAAACTTGGTATTTGGTTATTTATTACATTAAAATATAAAAATACAGGACTATAAACTTGGTATTTGGTTATTTATTACATTAAAATATAAAAATACACGATTATACACTTGGTATTTGGTTATTTATTACTTTAATATATAAAAATACAGGACTATAAACTTGGTATTTGGTTATTTATTACATTAAAATATAAAAATACAGGACTATAAACTTGGTATTTGGTTATTTATTACATTAAAATATAAAAATACAGGACTATAAACTTGGTATTTGGTTATTTATTACATTAAAATATAAAAATACAGGACTATAAACTTGGTATTTGGTTATTTATTACATTAAAATATAAAAATACAGGACTATAAACTTGGTATTTGGTTATTTATTACATTAAAATATAAAAATACAGGACTATAAACTTGGTATTTGGTTATTTATTACATTAAAATATAAAAATACAGGACTATAAACTTGATATTTTGTTTTTTATTACTTTATTTACCAAAAAAACCCTCCTAGACATCTGGTATTTGGTTATTTATATGTTTATCTAACAAAAATCCTGACCTGAATCATAATAACTCATAAATCCACTGAAGTGTGATGTGGGGCTAACCCTCTATATTCTATAGATATAAATCTATATATATTTATATCTATATCTATATCTATCTATCTATCTATATATATATATATATATATATGGATTATATATGTATACGTGTTAAGTATTCTATTTACAGCAGAGTAGCTGCCACTGACAGAACAAGGAGGTTTAAAGTGAAAGTAACAGGTTTTGTAGGGTCCATGATCTGAACTCATAAAAGCGGGATCTGCTACTGATTAACTGGAGTTTATCTGAGTCAGACAGAGTTGACTGTAGATAAGATTCACCAGGATAACCAGAGCTAGTTAAATGTTCTGGTAGAGTTACCTCAGTGTTTGATGGGAGCATGAGAACAGGACAGTTCGACTCTCCTGTCTATGACAGCAGAGTGTCTGAGAGCATTTAGCTGTTAACTGGAGTCTACTACCTGTGTACTGGTAGACCACAGACCTGTGTGCTCTTCACTGAGAGCATAGTTTAAAGAACAGGAACCTGTTAAAATCATCCGCTCCTCTGGAGAGCAGTCGGAGCGTTTATTGATGACCAGGGGGCGGGGCCATGAGTGAGAAACATCATGTGACATCTCTTTTATAAAGCTGTGTAGTTTTTATTGTCACAGGACAGTTTCTCAGGTAGACCTTGAACTGCTGCTAGTTTGACCTGAAGAAACACTCAGGTGATCAGCTTTGACAGTAAACTGACCAGACAGAAGCAGAACGGTGTCTTCCTCCTCTTCGTCTTCTTATGTGTGCTCTATAGTCAGGTAAACTTTGATTCTAATAACTCTCAGAGCTGTTTGACACCACGGCTACATGACTAAGAAGAAAACACCCACCACATACTCTTCTATCACATGACCTGACATGGAGGCCTGGAGGGCAAACATAATTCAAGGCCCTGGCAGCTACTGTTGACCACTATGTGGAGCTGCAGCACTGGCGTCTCCTCCATCTCTTCATTTACCTCCATGACAGCCACAGAAAGGTCATGGTGATTCAAACTTCAGATGTTTGGGCCCTTCTGCAGCACAGGGGCACCACTGAAATCAGACCAGCTCACACAGAATAGATTTTCCACAGCAGATGTTCGTTTGAGCCCATTAAAAGCCCTAAAATGCAGAATTTTATCAGTTTGGGTCAAATGTCAGAAATAACAGCAGCACTGGTGTGTTTTATTATGGTTCAGTCAGATACTGAAATGAATGTTAACGTGTTCACTACTTCTTTAAAGTCTTCATCTGATAACATCTCTGCTACTTTTTCAAACAAAATTAGATAACCGACAAACTTTTCCTCCAGTTTGCCATTTTCTCTTATATTTCCATGGTTGGTAGCCCCATAATAAACCACAGACATCTCCACTGCAGCTGTGCTGTTGTTGTGTGTTTGAACTGATGTCTGAGATCATTCAACAAGGCCAGAAGTATTCAATTTAAATATTACCTTCCCCAAGTCTGACCGTCATAACACAGGAAAAGGCTGCATGCATTTACAGAGACTACAGGACACGTAGCTCCAGGACACGTAGCTCCAGGACACGTAGCTCCAGGACACGTAGCTCCAGGATCAGTAGCTCCAGGACACGTAGCTCCAGGACACGTAGCTCCAGGATCAGTAGCTCCAGGACACGTAGCTCCAGGACACGTAGCTCCAGGACACGTAGCTCCAGGATCAGTAGCTCCAGGACACGTAGCTCCAGGACACGTAGCTCCAGGACACGTAGCTCCAGGATCAGTAGCTCCAGGACACGTAGCTCCAGGACACGTAGCTCCAGGACACGTAGCTCCAGGACACGTAGCTCCAGGATCAGTAGCTCCAGGACACGTAGCTCCAGGACACGTAGCTCCAGGACACGTAGCTCCAGGATCAGTAGCTCCAGGACACGTAGCTCCAGGACACGTAGCTCCAGGACACGTAGCTCCAGGATCAGTAGCTCCAGGACACGTAGCTCCAGGACACGTAGCTCCAGGACACGTGGCTCCAGGACACATGGCTCCAGGACACGTGGCTCCAGGACCAGTAGCTCCAGCACCCGTAGCTCCAGGACACGTAGCTCCAGGACACGTAGCTCCAGGATCAGTAGCTCCAGGACACGTAGCTCCAGGACACGTAGCTCCAGGACACGTAGCTCCAGGACACGTAGCTCCAGGATCAGTAGCTCCAGGACACGTAGCTCCAGGATCAGTAGCTCCAGGACACGTAGCTCCAGGACACGTAGCTCCAGGACACGTAGCTCCAGGACACGTAGCTCCAGGACACGTAGCTCCAGGATCAGTAGCTCCAGGACACGTAGCTCCAGGATCAGTAGCTCCAGGATCAGTAGCTCCAGGACACGTAGCTCCAGGACACGTAGCTCCAGGACACGTAGCTCCAGGACCACGTAGCTCCAGGATCAGTAGCTCCAGGACACGTAGCTCCAGGACATGTAGCTCCAGGACACGTAGCTCCAGGATCAGTAGCTCCAGGACACGTAGCTCCAGGACACGTAGCTCCAGGACACGTAGCTCCAGGACACGTAGCTCCAGGAAAAGTAGCTCCAGGATCAGTAGCTGCAGGACACGTGGCTCCAGGACACGTGGCTCCAGGATCAGTAGCTCCAGGACACGTGGCTCCAGGACACGTGGCTCCAGGACAGGTAGCTCCAGGACACGTGGCTCCAGGACACGTGGCTCCAGGATCAGTAGCTCCAGGACACGTGGCTCCAGGATCAGTAGCTCCAGGATCAGTAGCTCCAGGACACGGAGCTCCAGGACACGGAGCGACCGGACACGTATCTCCAGGCCCCCGGAGCTCCAGGATCCGGAGCTCCAGGACACGTAGCTCCAGGACCTGTAGCTCCAGGACCACGTAGCTCCAGGATCAGTAGCTCCAGGACCCGTAGCTCCCGGACACGTAGCTCCAGGACCCGTAGCTCCAGGACACGTAGCTCCAGGATCAGTAGCTCCAGGATCAGTAGCTCCAGGACACGTAGCTCCAGGACACGTAGCTCCAGGATCAGTAGCTCCAGGATCAGTAGCTCCAGGACACGTAGCTCCAGGACACGTAGCTCCAGGACCACGTAGCTCCAGGATCAGTAGCTCCAGGATCAGTAGCTCCAGGACACGTAGCTCCAGGACACGTAGCTCCAGGACACGTAGCTCCAGGACACGTAGCTCCAGGATCAGTAGCTCCAGGATCAGTAGCTCCAGGACACGTAGCTCCAGGACACGTAGCTCCAGGATCAGTAGCTCCGGGACACGTAGCTCCGGGACACGTAGCTCCGGGACACGTAGCTCTGGGACACGTAGCTCCGGGACACGTAGCTCTAGGACACATAGCTCCAGGACGAGTAGCTCCAGGACAGGTAGCTCCAGGACACGTAGCTCCAGGACACGTAGCTCCAGGACGAGTAGCTCCAGGACAGGTAGCTCCAGGACATTTAGCTCCAGGACACGTAGCTCCAGGATCAGTAGCTCCAGGACACATAGCTCCAGGACACGTAGCTCCAGGACACATAGCTCCAGGACACATAGCTCCAGGACGAGTAGCTCCAGGACGAGTAGCTCCAGGACACGTAGCTCCAGGATCAGTAGCTCCAGGACACGTAGCTCCAGGACACGTAGCTCCAGGACACGTAGCTCCAGGACACGTAGCTCCAGGATCAGTAGCTCCAGGACACGTAGCTCCAGGACACGTAGCTCCAGGATCAGTAGCTCCAGGACACGTAGCTCCAGGACACGTAGCTCCAGGATCAGTAGCTCCAGGACACGTAGCTCCAGGACACGTAGCTCCAGGATCAGTAGCTCCAGGACACGTAGCTCCAGGACACGTAGCTCCAGGACACGTAGCTCCAGGACACGTAGCTCCAGGACACGTAGCTCCAGGACACGTAGCTCCAGGATCAGTAGCTCCAGGACACGTAGCTCCAGGACACGTAGCTCCAGGACACGTAGCTCCAGGATCAGTAGCTCCAGGACACGTAGCTCCAGGACACGTAGCTCCAGGACACGTAGCTCCAGGACACGTAGCTCCAGGATCAGTAGCTCCAGGACACGTAGCTCCAGGAACAGTAGCTCCAGGACACGTAGCTCCAGGACACGTAGCTCCAGGACACGTAGCTCCAGGACACGTAGCTCCAGGACACGTAGCTCCAGGATCAGTAGCTCCAGGACACGTAGCTCCAGGATCAGTAGCTCCAGGATCAGTAGCTCCAGGACACGTAGCTCCAGGACACGTAGCTCCAGGACACGTAGCTCCAGGACCACGTAGCTCCAGGATCAGTAGCTCCAGGACACGTAGCTCCAGGACATGTAGCTCCAGGACCACGTAGCTCCAGGATCAGTAGCTCCAGGACACGTAGCTCCAGGACACGTAGCTCCAGGACACGTAGCTCCAGGATCAGTAGCTCCAGGATCAGTAGCTCCAGGACACGTAGCTCCAGGACACGTAGCTCCAGGATCAGTAGCTCCAGGATCAGTAGCTCCAGGACACGTAGCTCCAGGACACGTAGCTCCAGGACCACGTAGCTCCAGGATCAGTAGCTCCAGGATCAGTAGCTCCAGGACACGTAGCTCCAGGACACGTAGCTCCAGGACACGTAGCTCCAGGACACGTAGCTCCAGGATCAGTAGCTCCAGGACACGTAGCTCCAGGACACGTAGCTCCAGGATCAGTAGCTCCGGGACACGTAGCTCCGGGACACGTAGCTCCGGGACACGTAGCTCTGGGACACGTAGCTCTGGGACACGTAGCTCTAGGACACATAGCTCCAGGACGAGTAGCTCCAGGACAGGTAGCTCCAGGACACGTAGCTCCAGGACACGTAGCTCCAGGACGAGTAGCTCCAGGACAGGTAGCTCCAGGACATTTAGCTCCAGGACACGTAGCTCCAGGATCAGTAGCTCCAGGACACATAGCTCCAGGACACGTAGCTCCAGGACACATAGCTCCAGGACATGTAGCTCCAGGACGAGTAGCTCCAGGACAGGTAGCTCCAGGACCCGTAGCTCCAGGATCAGTAGCTCCAGGACACGTAGCTCCAGGACACGTAGCTCCAGGACACGTAGCTCCAGGACACGTAGCTCCAGGACACGTAGCTCCAGGATCAGTAGCTCCAGGACACGTAGCTCCAGGACACGTAGCTCCAGGACACGTAGCTCCAGGATCAGTAGCTCCAGGACACGTAGCTCCAGGACACATAGCTCCAGGACATGTAGCTCCAGGACGAGTAGCTCCAGGACAGGTAGCTCCAGGACCGGTAGCTCCAGGACAGGTAGCTCCAGGACCGGTAGCTCCAGGACCGGTAGCTCCAGGACAGGTAGCTCCAGGACTTGTCGCTCCAGGACAGGTAGCTCCAGGACATGTAGCTCCAGGACAGGTAGCTCCAGGACCGGTAGCTCCAGGACATTTAGCTCTAGGACATGTAGCTCCGGGACACGTAGCTCTAGGACACGTAGCTCTAGGATACATAGCTCTAGGACACATAGCTCCAGGACCAGTAGCTCTAGGACCAGTAGCTCTAGGACCAGTAGCTCCAAGACACGTAGCTCCAGGACACATAGCTCCAGGACCAGTAGCTCTAGGACCAGTAGCTCTAGGACCAGTAGCTCCAAGACACATAGCTCCAGGACACGTAGCTCCAGGACGAGTAGCTCCAGGACAGGTAGCTCCAGGACCGGTAGCTCCAGGACAGGTAGCTCCAGGACTTGTCGCTCCAGGACTGGTAGCTCCAGGACATGTAGCTCCAGGACAGGTAGCTCCAGGACCGGTAGCTCCAGGACCACGTAGCTCCAGGACCGGTAGCTCCAGGACACATAGCTCCAGGACCGGTAGCTCCAGGACCACGTAGCCCCAGGACCAGTAGCTCTAGGACCAGTAGCTCCAGGACCACGTAGCCCCAGGACCAGTAGCTCTAGGACCAGTAGCTCCAGGACCGGTAGCTCCAGGACATGTAGCTCCAGGACCACGTAGCTCCAGGACCGGTAGCTCCAGGACCACGTAGCCCCAGGACCAGTAGCTCTGGGGCCAGACCTTCATACACAAAAATAAAATCAATATTTAGGTCTGGTTGAAATATTGTTGTATTTTCTTTCCAAATCCAGGACATTGTTAGTCATCACCAGTCAGATCTATCCCTGTTATCTGTAATGAAGCAGGCCTGACAGCAGACAGGCTGGGCCCCTGAAACTCCCAGAGGCAGGGCCCTCTACAGCTGTGATTTAGTACCAGTATTAACTCATTTTTCACACTTTAACCCCTTTTTGATCATTTTACCTTTGTTGCCTATTTAACCCAATATTTGCAGGATTTGAACCCCTTTAAACCACTTTCCCTGCATGTTTTATCCCCTTTGTGCTACTCTTTTATCCATTTTTGTCACTTTTTAACCCCTTTTCATGACTTTTTTCGCCCAATTTTTCATCATTTGTAACCAATTTTAAAAACTTTTTGCCCCCTTTTTTCCTCTTTTACCATTTTTGCTACATTTTAACCTCATTTCACTACTTTCTGTCCCCTTTCTCCACTCCACAACCATTTTGCCACTTGTCACCCATTCTTGCTACTCTCTAGTCCCTTTTTCACCACTTTATCTGGTCATTTCTGCAGCACTTCTGCCAGCGTTAACCCTTTTTTAAATATCTAGTAATCATGGCAGTAATGTTAATGTTCAGTCATTCTAAAACTACTTCATATTAATGGTTTTTGGTAAGGATTTAACAGCTGCAGACATTTAAAGCCCAAGAATACTCTTAAAACCACAACATCTTCTTTTCCTCCTTTAGTGATCTTTGGGGGCCGGGCAGGGAGCTTTGAGGGGCCTGATATGGCCCCCAGGCCACCAGTTGATGATCAGTGCAGTAGGACATAACTCTGATGAGAATCAGCTGACTGGATCATAAATGACACTGTTGCTCTACAGTTTAGAGCAGGGGTCTCCAACGTTTTACACTATGAGAGCTACTTTGACAAAATGAAAGCAGCCGAGAGCCCCTCAGAGTTTTATATGATCGGTAACATTTATTTACGTAGCAGATCTTCATTCAAACAAGCTGAATGTAATGTAACAGAAAACAGAAAAATGTTATTACTTTTTGTGTCTGTGCACACATCACTGTGTCAAATAACTTCCCCTGACGTAACATCTGTGTTCATGTGCGTGTTTTGTGCCCTTGAACTGTGAGATTATAGGACAACAATGAGGTACCACTTTTGATCGTTGAGGACATTAAGCTGTTCTTTACCTTGCCAAAAAAATACAGGATACAATGAGAAGAAGGTCAAAAGCCCTCTTACACAAACAACATGAGAAACCCAGGACAGCATGTTTCACTAAACATGGAAAGATCCTGCACAGGAGTGAGACAGTAATGTCATACAAATGACATGGGACAACACAGCAACAACTCAAATAACAAGGGGAATTAAATCAAGCCAAGGATCCCATCAAAGCAATCGTCCATTCTGCAACATACAGCCTGTTATTCATTCAGTCTTTGCTGCAGTTAGTGAGATGACTGGCACTGCATGGAGTCAACAAGACAGGTGTAGGCTGGAGTGTGTCCGCTTAGGTTCACTCTTATGGAGTCATTTAAATGTTCATCTGTCAGTCTGGTTCTGAACTTAGATTTTATGACATGTCAGAGAAAGCAGCTTCACAAAGATATGTAGAGCCAAACAAAGCAGACATTTTCAGAGCTGCTGGGTGAAGGCTCTTGTAGTTTTCTGGCTCAACTAGGCTCCAGAAATGCTGTGAATGTTGCTGAGATTTAAGCTGGACATCGTTTTGGAGGCTTATAACCTCCATCTCCATCTCCACAGGATCAACACAGAACAGTTCAGCCATCAGTCCTGAAATCTCACTTATGTCCACCTCAGTGAAGGGGTTGGCAATAAATGTCACACAGGGCTCCAGTTTCTCAAAGTCATTGAATCTGTCATCAAACTCCTGCCCAAGCTTTAGCAGTAGGTCACAATACTTTTGTACATTCAAAGAGGCTGTCCCCCCCCCTTGAGAATGAGGGGAAGTGCTGAAACCTTTTGTTTTTGACTTGCTGAATGTAAAATGACAGCTTTGCTTTCAATGACGTAACAGCACTGATCATATCACACATGTTTTTATCTTAACCTTGCAACTGTAGGTTCAAGTTATTCAGTTTCTCAGTTACATCAGTAAGGAAGCAGCCACTCAGGATCAGGCAACAAGGTGGTGTCCTCCTCCCTTGATTCCATGAAAGTCTTGATTTCACTCAGCAAGGAAAGAAAGCGCTGTAGGATCTTACCTTTGCTTAGCCACCGGGTCTCAGTGTGGAGAAGGAGATCCCCATAGTTAGCAGAGCATTCTTCCAGGAACAGCTTGAAGCTCCTGTGTTGTTTGGCCTTTGCTCGAATAGAGTTGATAATCTTTACAACAGGTTCCATGACATGATCAAATCCCATAACCTTCCCGCATATGGCCTGTTGATGAACGATACAATGATAGTTTATAAATCTGGGAAAGTCGGGGTCTGCTTTGCAGCGGGCAATAAATCCAGAGTGACGTCCTGTCGTAGCCGGCGCTCCATCAGTTGTTATAGACACCAGCTTTTCAAGTGGGATCTTTTTCTCCACAAAGTAGTCCTTCACAGCGTTGTATATATCAACTCCTCGGGTGGTGGTTTTCAGTGGAAGTAAGGTCAAAAGCTCCTCTTTCGTAGAAAAGTCATTGAACACCATGCGAACAAAGAGAGCCAGCTGAGCCGTATCACTGGAGTCAACCGACTCATCACACTACTGAAAACCACTGACACCTGATCAAGTCCCCTTCCAGCTGCTCCGCAGCATCCACAGACAGCGCAGACACTCTCCTTGCCACAGTATTCGCACCCAGCTGTACATCGGCAATAGCAGACATAATTTCTGTCTTACATTTATGATCCTTGAGTAATGTCTCAGCCACAGCTGTCATCGCCTCTTTTACAAGAAGCGATGACAGACCCCTGGTTTAGAGATTCTCCTGGGGATAGTTTATATAAAGAGATAAATGTTCTTGTAGGTAAAATGTAACTGAGTAGTTTTAGTTGAAGTCTCTGAGTATTTATTCTGGTGAGCTCTGTAAATAAATCTGGTCCCTCTGTGGTCTCTGATCTGGTCCTGTAGGTGTCTAAGTAGTTCTGGAATCATGGAAACTGCAGTATTAAATGTGATAAGGCAGGGTCACACTGTCCTTTATTATTGTGATGAGAAGCTCAGGACAGGCTCATAAAGCAGCCTCAGAATGAGAGGAGCATGCCAGTGTGTTCTTCAATCATTCAGACATTTTCCTGTGTAAGATAGCCTTTTAAATATATGATAAATTACACGTAATGATGGATGATATATTGATTAATAATGCTGCTTGTTAACGTCAGATGTTTGAATTGACCAGCCACTGTGGCTCTCATTTCCAGTCCTTCAGCAGTGAAATCTGAGACTGACACTACGTTTCTGAGCCTCAGAGACTAGATATCAGGGTCAGTGAGAAACAGACATCACTGACCTCTGGTAGGGATGCACCATAAGTAACTGATAACCAGTCATTTCCTACTCCTGATGGAAGATAACCCAGAGGAACCAATCATCCGTGTTCAATTGTTGATTTAAAAATAAGTTAATTTGATGTATTTATGCACATCTGGGGGTAAGAAGGGGTTAATGTGTAGTGAGCAAAGATATTTATGACTAATTCTAACTGACACTACCCAGAAGCCCTTGCTTCTGCTCCTGAAGGCAGCTGTCTGATGGAGACCTCCAGAAATGAGCTGCAGTCTGCCTTAGTTTGGAGGAGGCCATGTCAGCACCTTTCACCTCAGTCCCTTACTTAGACCCAGGCCAAACAGGGTCTAACAGTAATCCTAGAGCCACATAGTCCAGATCCTGGTCTGTGGTAGCGGCCATGGCAGCATCCCTTAAACACCAGAGTACCTAGCATGCTCTCTGCTTCATGGAGGGCCCTATGGAATACCTTTGATTCTTTTTATCTACTCCACTAATTTCACTATAAAAGAGTGTCCTGTTTATGTAAATGAACCAAATGTTCACTCATTAAATAGAAATTCCCTGAAATTTACTGTTTAAAGGGCCACAGTTGTCCCAGGAGCCACAGTTTGGATCACCCTGATGTAAAATAATTGTAACCAGAGTTACAGTCAGATGTCTAACCACACTGGCTGTAAACGGATATTTCTGATGTAAATGAAGAAACCCTTCTGTTCTCTCAGTGATGGCGACCTCATAAGAAGGTCACCTTAAAGTTCACTGGTTAAAGGAAACATGTTCCCTGATCTTCTCTATACTCTCTCAGTCGGTAACAGTCTTTAACAGCCCAGGTAGTCTATAACGTCTGTAACAGTCCAGATAGTCTGTAACAGTCCAGGCAGTCTGTAACAGTCCAGGCAGTCTGTAACAGTCCAGGCAGTCTGTAACAGTCCAGGCAGTTTATGACAGTTTGTATTAGTCCAGGCAGTCTGTAACAGTCCAGGCAGTCTGTAACAGTCTTTAACAGTCCAGGTAGTCTATAACGTCTGTAACAGTCCAGATAGTCTGTAACAGTCCAGGCAGTCTGTAACAGTCCAGGCAGTCTATAACAGTCCAGGCAGTCTGTAACAGTCCAGGCAGTCTGTAACAGTCTGTAACAGTTCAGGCAGTCTATTACAGTCTGTAACAGTCCAGGCAGTCTGTAACAGTCCAGGCAGTTTATGACAGTTTGTATTAGTCCAGGCAGTCTGTAACAGTCCAGGCAGTCTGTAACAGTCTATAACAGTCCAGGCAGTCTGTAACAGTTCAGGCAGTCTATTACAGTCTGTAACAGTCCAGGCAGTCTGTTACAGTCCTTAACAGTCTGTAACAGTCTGTGACAGTCCTGGCATTCTGAAACAGTCCAGGCAGTCTGTAACAGTTTGTAACAGTCCAGGCAGTCTGTTACAGTCCTTAACAGTCTGTAACAGTCTGTGACAGTCCTGGCATTCTGAAACAGTCCAGGCAGTCTGTAACAGTTTGTAACAGTGCAGGCAGTCTGTAACGGCCCAGACAGTCTGTAACACTGTGTAACAGTCCAGGCAGTCTGTAACAGTCCAGGCAGTCTGTAACAGTCCAGGCAGTCTGTAACAGTCTAACAGTCCAGGCAGTTTGTTACAGTCCAGGCAGTCCAGGCAGTCTGTAACAGTCTCTGACAGTCCAGGCAGTCTGTAACAGTTCAGGCAGTCTGTTACAGTATGTAACAGTCCAGGCAGTTTGCAACAGTCCAGGCATTCTGTTACAGTCTGTAACAGTCCAGGCAGTCTGTTAAAGTCCACAACAGTCTGTAACAGTCCTTAACAGTCTGTAACAGTCCATAACAGTTCTGGCAGGTCTGTAACAGTCCAGGCAGGTCTGTAACAGTCTGTAACAATCCAGGCAGTCTGTAACAGTGCAGCCTGTCTATAACAGTCCAGGCAGTCTGTAACAGCCTGTAACAGTCCAGACAGTCTGTGACAGTCCAGGCAGTCTGTAACAGTTCAGGCAGTCTGTTACAGTATGTAACAGTCCAGGCAGTTTGCAACAGTCCAGGCATTCTGTTACAGTCTGTAACAGTCCAGGCAGTCTGTTAAAGTCCACAACAGTCTGTAACAGTCCTTAACAGTCTGTAACAGTCCATAACAGTTCTGGCAGTCTGTAACAGTCCAGGCAGTCTGTAACAGTCCTTAACAGTCTGTAACAGTCCTTAACAGTTCTGGCAGTCTGTAACAGTCCTTAACAGTCTGTAACAGTCCTTAACAGTTCTGGCAGTCTGTAACAGTCTAGGCAGTCTGTTACAGTCTGTAACAGTCCAGACAGTCTGTAACAGTCTGTAACAATCCAGGCAGTCTGTAACAGTTCAGGCAGTCTATAACAGTCCAGGCAGTCTGTAACAGTCTGTAACAGTCCAGGATGTCTGTAACAGTCTGTAACAGTCCTGGCAGTCTGTAATAGTTTTTAACAGTCCTGGCAGTCTGTAACAGTCCAGGCATTCTGTTACAGTCTGTAACAGTCCAGGCTGTCTGTAACAGTCCAGGCAGTCTGTTATAGTCTGTAACAGTCTAGGCAGTCTGTTACAGTCTGTAACAGTCCAGGCAGTCTGTAACACTGTGTGCCAGTCCTGGCACTCTGTAACAGTCCAGGCAGTCTATAACAGTCTGTCATAGACCAGGCAGTCTGTAATAGTCTTTAACAGTCCTTAAAAGTCTGTAACTGTCCTGGCAGTCTGTCACAGTCTGTCACAGTCCAGGCAGTCTGTTACAGTCTGTAACAGTCCTGGCAGTCTGTAACAGTCCAGTTATTCTGTTACAGTCTGTAACAGTCCAGGCAGTCTGTAACAGTCCAGGCAGTCTGTAACAGTCAAGGCAGTCTATAACATGCTGTAATAATCCAGGCAGTCTGTAATAGTCTGTAACAGTCCTTAACACTCTGTAACAGTCTAAACAGTCCTGGCAGTCTGTAACAGTCACGGCAGTCTGTAACAGTCCAGGTAGTCTGTAACGGTCTGTAGCACGAATGCAGGTAGTCTGTAACGGCCCAGCTCAGCGGTCTGTAACAGTCGCCTAACAGTCCAGGCGGTCTGTAACAGTCCAGGCAGTCTGTAACAGACCAGGCAGTGTGTTACAGTCGTTAGAAGTCCAGGCAGTCTGATGCAGTCGGTAAGAGTCCAGGCAGTCTGTTACAGTCTTGTAAGGTTCAGGCAGTCTATATCAGTCCAGGCAGTCTGTAACAGTCTATAACAGTCCAGGCAGTCTATAACAGTCTGTAGCGGTCCAGGCAGTCTGTAACAGTACAGGCAGTCTGTCACAGTCTGTAACAGTCCAGGCAGTCTGTAACAGTCCGGGCGGTCTGTAGCAGTCTGTAACAGTCCAGGCAGTCTGTTGCAGTCTTTAACAGTCTAGGCAGTCTGTAACAGTCCAGGCAGTCTGTAGGAGTCCGTAATAGTCCAGGTAGTCTGTTACAGTCTGTAACAGTCCTTAACAGTTCTGGCAGTCTGTAACAGTCCAAGGCAGTCTGTAACGGTCTGTAACAGTCAGGCGGTCTGTAACGATCTGTAACAATCCAGGCAGTCTGTAACAGTTCCGGGCGGTCTATAACAGTCAGGCAGTCTGTAACGGTCAGTCCAGGCGTTAACGGTCTGTAACAGTCCAGGATGTCTGTAACAGTCTGTAACAGTCTGGCGGTCTGTAATAGTTTTTAACAGTCCTGGCGGTCTGTAACAGTCAGGCATTCTGTTACAGTCTGTAACAGTCCAGGCTGTCTGTAACAGTCCAGGCGGTCTGTTATACTCTGAAAAAGTCTAGGCAGTCTGTTACAGTCTGTAACAGTCCAGGCAGTCTGTAACACTGTGTGCCAGTCCTGGCACTCTGTAACAGTCCAGGCAGTCTATAACAGTCTGTCATAGACCAGGCAGTCTGTAATAGTCTTTAACAGTCCTTAAAAGTCTGTAACTGTCCTGGCAGTCTGTCACAGTCTGTCACAGTCCAGGCAGTCTGTTACAGTCTGTAACAGTCCTGGCAGTCTGTAACAGTCCAGTTATTCTGTTACAGTCTGTAACAGTCCAGGCAGTCTGTAACAGTCCAGGCAGTCTGTAACAGTCAAGGCAGTCTATAACATGCTGTAATAATCCAGGCAGTCTGTAATAGTCTGTAACAGTCCTTAACACTCTGTAACAGTCCTAAACAGTCCTGGCAGTCTGTAACAGTCACGGCAGTCTGTAACAGTCCAGGTAGTCTGTAACAGTCTGTAACAATGCAGGTAGTCTGTAACAGCCCAGGCAGTCTGTAACAGTCCTTAACAGTCCAGGCGGTCTGTAACAGTCCAGGCAGTCTGTAACAGCCCAGGCAGTGTGTTACAGGCCTTAGAAGTCCAGGCAGTCTGCTGCAGTCTGTAACAGTCCAGGCAGTCTGTTACAGTCTGTAACAGTTCAGGCAGTCTATAGCAGTCCAGGCAGTCTGTAACAGTCTATAACAGTCCAGGCAGTCTATAACAGTCTGTAACGGTCCAGGCAGTCTGTAACAGTTCAGGCAGTCTGTCACAGTCTGTAACAGTCCAGGCAGTCTGTAACAGTCCGGGCGGTCTGTAGCAGTCTGTAACAGTCCAGGCAGTCTGTTGCAGTCTTTAACAGTCTAGGCAGTCTGTAACAGTCCAGGCAGTCTGTAGGAGTCCGTAATAGTCCAGGTAGTCTGTTACAGTCTGTAACAGTCCTTAACAGTTCTGGCAGTCTGTAACAGTCCAGGCAGTCTGTAACAGTCTGTAACAGTCCAGGCAGTCTGTAACAGTCTGTAACAATCCAGGCAGTCTGTAACAGTTCAGGCAGTCTATAACAGTCCAGGCAGTCTGTAACAGTCTGTTACAGTCCAGGCAGTCTGTCACAGTCTGTAACAGTCCTGGCAGTCTGTAATAGTTTTTAACAGTCCTGGCAGTCTGTAACAGTCCAGGCATTCTGTTACAGTCTGTAACAGTCCAGGCTGTCTGTAACAGTCCAGGCAGTCTGTTATAGTCTGTAACAGTCTAGGCAGTCTGTTACAGTCTGTAACAGTCCAGGCAGTCTGTAACACTGTGTGCCAGTCCTGGCACTCTGTAACAGTCCAGGCAGTCTATAACAGTCTGTCATAGACCAGGCAGTCTGTAATAGTCTTTAACAGTCCTTAAAAGTCTGTAACTGTCCTGGCAGTCTGTCACAGTCTGTCACAGTCCAGGCAGTCTGTTACAGTCTGTAACAGTCCTGGCAGTCTGTAACAGTCCAGTTATTCTGTTACAGTCTGTAACAGTCCAGGCATTCTGTTACAGTCTGTAACAGTCCAGGCTGTCTGTAACAGTCCAGGCAGTCTGTTATAGTCTGTAACAGTCTAGGCAGTCTGTTACAGTCTGTAACAGTCCAGGCAGTCTGTAACACTGTGTGCCAGTCCTGGCACTCTGTAACAGTCCAGGCAGTCTATAACAGTCTGTAACAGTCCAGGCAGTCTGTAACAGTCCAGGCAGTCTGTAACAGTCCAGGCAGTTTATGACAGTTTGTATTAGTCCAGGCAGTCTGTAACAGTCCAGGCAGTCTGTAACAGTCTTTAACAGTCCAGGTAGTCTATAACGTCTGTAACAGTCCAGATAGTCTGTAACAGTCCAGGCAGTCTGTAACAGTCCAGGCAGTCTATAACAGTCCAGGCAGTCTGTAACAGTCCAGGCAGTCTGTAACAGTCTGTAACAGTTCAGGCAGTCTATTACAGTCTGTAACAGTCCAGGCAGTCTGTAACAGTCCAGGCAGTTTATGACAGTTTGTATTAGTCCAGGCAGTCTGTAACAGTCCAGGCAGTCTGTAACAGTCTATAACAGTCCAGGCAGTCTGTAACAGTTCAGGCAGTCTATTACAGTCTGTAACAGTCCAGGCAGTCTGTTACAGTCCTTAACAGTCTGTAACAGTCTGTGACAGTCCTGGCATTCTGAAACAGTCCAGGCAGTCTGTAACAGTCTGTAACAATCCAGGCAGTCTGTAACAGTCCAACAGTCTGTAACAGTCTGTGACAGTCCTGGCATTCTGAAACAGTCCAGGCAGTCTGTAACAGTTTGTAACAGTGCAGGCAGTCTGTAACGGCCCAGACAGTCTGTAACACTGTGTAACAGTCCAGGCAGTCTGTAACAGTCCAGGCAGTCTGTAACAGTCCAGGCAGTCTGTAACAGTCTAACAGTCCAGGCAGTTTGTTACAGTCCAGGCAGTCCAGGCAGTCTGTAACAGTCTCTGACAGTCCAGGCAGTCTGTAACAGTTCAGGCAGTCTGTTACAGTATGTAACAGTCCAGGCAGTTTGCAACAGTCCAGGCATTCTGTTACAGTCTGTAACAGTCCAGGCAGTCTGTTAAAGTCCACAACAGTCTGTAACAGTCCTTAACAGTCTGTAACAGTCCATAACAGTTCTGGCAGTCTGTAACAGTCCAGGCAGTCTGTAACAGTCTGTAACAATCCAGGCAGTCTGTAACAGTTCAGGCTGTCTATAACAGTCCAGGCAGTCTGTAACAGCCTGTAACAGTCCAGACAGTCTGTGACAGTCCAGGCAGTCTGTAACAGTTCAGGCAGTCTGTTACAGTATGTAACAGTCCAGGCAGTCTGCAACAGTCCAGGCATTCTGTTACAGTCTTTAACAGTCCAGGCAGTCTGTTAAAGTCCTTAACAGTCTAGGCAGTCTGTAACAGTCCTGGCAGTCTGTAACAGTCCAGGAAGTCTGTTACAGTCTGTAACAGTCCAGGCAGTCTGTAACAGTCCTTAACAGTCTGTAACAGTCCTTAACAGTTCTGGCAGTCTGTAACAGTCCTTAACAGTCTGTAACAGTCCTTAACAGTTCTGGCAGTCTGTAACAGTCCAGGCAGTCTGTAACAGTCTGTAACAGTCCAGGCAGTCTGTAACAGTCTGTAACAATCCAGGCAGTCTGTAACAGTTCAGGCAGTCTATAACAGTCCAGGCAGTCTGTAACAGTCTGTAACAGTCCAGGATGTCTGTAACAGTCTGTAACAGTCCTGGCAGTCTGTAATAGTTTTTAACAGTCCTGGCAGTCTGTAACAGTCCAGGCATTCTGTTACAGTCTGTAACAGTCCAGGCTGTCTGTAACAGTCCAGGCAGTCTGTTATAGTCTGTAACAGTCTAGGCAGTCTGTTACAGTCTGTAACAGTCCAGGCAGTCTGTAACACTGTGTGCCAGTCCTGGCACTCTGTAACAGTCCAGGCAGTCTATAACAGTCTGTCATAGACCAGGCAGTCTGTAATAGTCTTTAACAGTCCTTAAAAGTCTGTAACTGTCCTGGCAGTCTGTCACAGTCTGTCACAGTCCAGGCAGTCTGTTACAGTCTGTAACAGTCCTGGCAGTCTGTAACAGTCCAGTTATTCTGTTACAGTCTGTAACAGTCCAGGCAGTCTGTAACAGTCCAGGCAGTCTGTAACAGTCAAGGCAGTCTATAACATGCTGTAATAATCCAGGCAGTCTGTAATAGTCTGTAACAGTCCTTAACACTCTGTAACAGTCCTAAACAGTCCTGGCAGTCTGTAACAGTCACGGCAGTCTGTAACAGTCCAGGTAGTCTGTAACAGTCTGTAACAATGCAGGTAGTCTGTAACAGCCCAGGCAGTCTGTAACAGTCCTTAACAGTCCAGGCGGTCTGTAACAGTCCAGGCAGTCTGTAACAGCCCAGGCAGTGTGTTACAGGCCTTAGAAGTCCAGGCAGTCTGCTGCAGTCTGTAACAGTCCAGGCAGTCTGTTACAGTCTGTAACAGTTCAGGCAGTCTATAGCAGTCCAGGCAGTCTGTAACAGTCTATAACAGTCCAGGCAGTCTATAACAGTCTGTAACGGTCCAGGCAGTCTGTAACAGTTCAGGCAGTCTGTCACAGTCTGTAACAGTCCAGGCAGTCTGTAACAGTCCGGGCGGTCTGTAGCAGTCTGTAACAGTCCAGGCAGTCTGTTGCAGTCTTTAACAGTCTAGGCAGTCTGTAACAGTCCAGGCAGTCTGTAGGAGTCCGTAATAGTCCAGGTAGTCTGTTACAGTCTGTAACAGTCCTTAACAGTTCTGGCAGTCTGTAACAGTCCAGGCAGTCTGTAACAGTCTGTAACAGTCCAGGCAGTCTGTAACAGTCTGTAACAATCCAGGCAGTCTGTAACAGTTCAGGCAGTCTATAACAGTCCAGGCAGTCTGTAACAGTCTGTAACAGTCCAGGATGTCTGTAACAGTCTGTAACAGTCCTGGCAGTCTGTAATAGTTTTTAACAGTCCTGGCAGTCTGTAACAGTCCAGGCATTCTGTTACAGTCTGTAACAGTCCAGGCTGTCTGTAACAGTCCAGGCAGTCTGTTATAGTCTGTAACAGTCTAGGCAGTCTGTTACAGTCTGTAACAGTCCAGGCAGTCTGTAACACTGTGTGCCAGTCCTGGCACTCTGTAACAGTCCAGGCAGTCTATAACAGTCTGTCATAGACCAGGCAGTCTGTAATAGTCTTTAACAGTCCTTAAAAGTCTGTAACTGTCCTGGCAGTCTGTCACAGTCTGTCACAGTCCAGGCAGTCTGTTACAGTCTGTAACAGTCCTGGCAGTCTGTAACAGTCCAGTTATTCTGTTACAGTCTGTAACAGTCCAGGCAGTCTGTAACAGTCCAGGCAGTCTGTAACAGTCAAGGCAGTCTATAACATGCTGTAATAATCCAGGCAGTCTGTAATAGTCTGTAACAGTCCTAAACAGTCCTGGCAGTCTGTAACAGTCACGGCAGTCTGTAACAGTCCAGGTAGTCTGTAACAGTCTGTAACAATGCAGGTAGTCTGTAACAGCCCAGGCAGTCTGTAACAGTCCTTAACAGTCCAGGCGGTCTGTAACAGTCCAGGCAGTCTGTAACAGCCCAGGCAGTGTGTTACAGGCCTTAGAAGTCCAGGCAGTCTGCTGCAGTCTGTAACAGTCCAGGCAGTCTGTTACAGTCTGTAACAGTTCAGGCAGTCTATAGCAGTCCAGGCAGTCTGTAACAGTCTATAACAGTCCAGGCAGTCTATAACAGTCTGTAACGGTCCAGGCAGTCTGTAACAGTTCAGGCAGTCTGTCACAGTCTGTAACAGTCCAGGCAGTCTGTAACAGTCCGGGCGGTCTGTAGCAGTCTGTAACAGTCCAGGCAGTCTGTTGCAGTCTTTAACAGTCTAGGCAGTCTGTAACAGTCCAGGCAGTCTGTAGGAGTCCGTAATAGTCCAGGTAGTCTGTTACAGTCTGTAACAGTCCTTAACAGTTCTGGCAGTCTGTAACAGTCCAGGCAGTCTGTAACAGTCTGTAACAGTCCAGGCAGTCTGTAACAGTCTGTAACAATCCAGGCAGTCTGTAACAGTTCAGGCAGTCTATAACAGTCCAGGCAGTCTGTAACAGTCTGTAACAGTCCAGGATGTCTGTAACAGTCTGTAACAGTCCTGGCAGTCTGTAATAGTTTTTAACAGTCCTGGCAGTCTGTAACAGTCCAGGCATTCTGTTACAGTCTGTAACAGTCCAGGCTGTCTGTAACAGTCCAGGCAGTCTGTTATAGTCTGTAACAGTCTAGGCAGTCTGTTACAGTCTGTAACAGTCCAGGCAGTCTGTAACACTGTGTGCCAGTCCTGGCACTCTGTAACAGTCCAGGCAGTCTATAACAGTCTGTCATAGACCAGGCAGTCTGTAATAGTCTTTAACAGTCCTTAAAAGTCTGTAACTGTCCTGGCAGTCTGTAACAGTCCAGGCAGTCTGTCACAGTCTGTCACAGTCCAGGCAGTCTGTTACAGTCTGTAACAGTCCTGGCAGTCTGTAACAGTCCAGTTATTCTGTTACAGTCTGTAACAGTCCAGGCAGTCTGTAACAGTCCAGGCAGTCTGTAACAGTCCAGGCAGTCTGTAACAGTCAAGGCAGTCTATAACATGCTGTAATAATCCAGGCAGTCTGTAATAGTCTGTAACAGTCCTTAACACTCTGTAACAGTCCTAAACAGTCCTGGCAGTCTGTAACAGTCACGGCAGTCTGTAACAGTCCAGGTAGTCTGTAACAGTCTGTAACAATGCAGGTAGTCTGTAACAGCCCAGGCAGTCTGTAACAGTCCTTAACAGTCCAGGCGGTCTGTAACAGTCCAGGCAGTCTGTAACAGCCCAGGCAGTGTGTTACAGGCCTTAGAAGTCCAGGCAGTCTGCTGCAGTCTGTAACAGTCCAGGCAGTCTGTTACAGTCTGTAACAGTTCAGGCAGTCTATAGCAGTCCAGGCAGTCTGTAACAGTCTATAACAGTCCAGGCAGTCTATAACAGTCTGTAACGGTCCAGGCAGTCTGTAACAGTTCAGGCAGTCTGTCACAGTCTGTAACAGTCCAGGCAGTCTGTAACAGTCCGGGCGGTCTGTAGCAGTCTGTAACAGTCCAGGCAGTCTGTTACAGTCTGTAACAGTCCAGGCAGTCTGTAACAGTCTGTAACATTCTAGGCAGTCTGTAGCAGTCTGTAACATTCTAGGCAGTCTGTTACAGTCTGTAACAGTCCAGGCAGTCTGTAACAGTCTGTAACATTCTAGGCAGTCTGTAGCAGTCTGTAACATTCTAGGCAGTCTGTTACAGTCTGTAACAGTCCAGGCAGTCTGTAACAGTCTGTAACATTCTAGGCAGTCTGTAGCAGTCTGTAACATTCTAGGCAGTCTGTAGCAGTCAGTAACAGTCCAGGATGTCTGTTACAGTCTGTAACAGTCCAGGCAGTCTGTTACAGTCTGTAACAGTTCATTTTTTGCTGCTTTTTAACCCTTTTTGCTACCTTATTTTTATTGCCATTTTAACTAGGGATGCACCGAAATGAAAATTCTTGGCCGAAACTGAAAACCGAAAACGAGGAAACCAAGGCTGACAACCGAAACACCGAAAGACATTATTATGCCAATGGTTAGTACCATTGCATTTATGGCTATGGCTGTGTACTAACCTCACTAAAATCAATTGCAATTGCAAAAATTAATATTCATGCTTCAAAGAATAAATCAATTACAAAGTTATGTAAATATTTATTAAGCACTTCATTCCAGCAATACACAATACAAAATAAAATAAAATACAAAATAAAATGTTTAACTTGACCATTATCATGTCTACATTAAATCAGTGATTCTCAACCTTTTTTCAGTCATGAACCCCCCTGTGAAGTACTTTTTCAGCTAAGTACCCCCTAAACAGCACAAAGCTTTTTGGCCAAAAAGAAAGACATTAAAGAGTGTTGTGACAGCCGTCTGATTTATCAAACTTTGTAACTGATAAACACTTTCAAGTTACAAATATTAGATTTGTTTTTCATACATTTTAAATGTTAAAAATGCATGACTAAAGTCATGGCACATCGTCTCATCTCTAAATGTGGGAACTCGAATGAATGTAGCTGTTGGGAACAGTGACTGAAAGGCTTTAAACCCAGAAGTGTGCAAAACTCTGCTCAGCTGCAGCGGTCACTCTGGAACAATTTGGAAGTAAAAACATAGAGTTAGAAAGAACTAAAAACCTATAAATAATAATTAATTATAAAAAAGACTTCTCTCTTCTCAAACTGAAATCATGAACTTAGTTATAGATCAGAACTTCTTCACAAAAAATAAATCCTAAACCTTTTTATGAATGGAGAGGTTGTGAATGCAGTGACTGACAGGCATGCTCCAGTGTGGGTCAAACCATCCTGCCATGGGGGAGACTCAGGGGGTTTTAGGGTGATTAAATTTAATAACATACAAAATATTAACTCCAGTTTATAAACTTAAGGTCCTTACACCCTATACGCAATTTTTTCATGCAGTTTATTTACACAAAATATTTACATTTAGAACCTGTAGCGAATCAAAGCAAGCTTCCACACCTGCAACATCATTACGCAGCGCGACATCGCTGCATGTTTAAGTAGCGCATTTGCGCTCATGTGGACATGTCGGCCTTCCTGCTGCCTGTCTCCCTCTCTACCAGGCCAAAAAAGAGGCAACAACACAAGCACTGATACAGACAGATATGAGGAGATATCAAACTTCAGGTGGTGTTGGAGAGGAGGACGTTTTTGTTCCTCTGTCTGCCTTATTAATCGGCACCACCACCACCATGTGCTCTCGCTGGAGCGAAACTCACACAGCTGGAGCTGTTTCTAAACTAACGGGACTTTGGTGAAACATTTACCAACACAGTCTCCTCTGACCTCAGACATACGACTTATAAAAGCTCCAGATCAACCAGCTAAATGACTCCTCTGACCAGTCTGGAACACAAACAGGTGAGCCAGTCTGTGGAGAGTTAACTCCTCTCACCGCTAGCCTCAGCTGTGCGATATTATAACTCTGATTGATCATATTTGACATGGAATGAATGAAAAGTCAGTCCCTCCTCTTACAAACTTGTCTGGCAGAGTGGATGAAACAGTGAAACCCAAAGGCACTGACAGCCTGGCTGTGCGTAAAAGTGGCGCGTTATGCACGGAGTGAAGGACAGAGAGGGACACACCTCCTTTTATCTTCCGCTTCAAAAAATATCAGTGTTTATCAGAGGACAGAGAAAACACACCGCAGACGTTCGCAGCACTAATGTGATTTTAGAATGTAGTAATATACTCGCAAAAACGTGTCACTCCTGACGTGCAAAGAAAGGCGCTATTTTCCTTAAATAGCCGGCATGTATTTTAAAATCTCACGTACCCCCTGAAGTGCCTTCACATACGCGTACCCCTATTTGAGAACCACTGCACCAAGCGCGTGCTGGCCGCGGTTTTTGCTTGTGTCATCACAACATCGTGTTTCGGCCTTGTTGTTTCGGTGATGAAAGTCTTTCTCCTGTCAGTTGGAGTCCTGGAGTCCTCCTGTGGTCCTGTCAGTGATGGTCTTACATGTGAACCCTGTGGTCCTGTCAGTGATGGTCTTACATGTGAACCCTGTGGTCCTGTCAGTGATGGTCTTACATGTGAACCCTGTGGTCCTGTCAGTGATGGTCTTACATGTGAACCCTGTGGTCCTGTCAGTGATGGTCTTACATGTGAACCCTGTGGTCCTGTCAGTGATGGTCTTACATGTGAACCCTGTGGTCCTGTCAGTGATGGTCTTACATGTGAACCCTGTGGTCCTGTCAGTGATGGTCTTACATGTATTTCTGTTCATCTTGACCCTCAGGAATTTAGAATTATAATTAAGCTCTGAACTATGGCTAGATTTTTGTTTTTGCATTTAAGAATCTGTGTTGTTGTTTTTTAAAGCCCTTCGTCAGGAGTATCTCAGGGAGCCATCCTGCAAACTGGCTGAGTAATGAGGAGAGTCAGTCTAAATGTATAAGCTATTTCTTGTTTATACTGTGGAGCTCAGAGTCAGCAGGTTATTTTGCTGCTGCTTACTGCCCTAAAAATGCAGATGACTTAGGCTGTACTGTTAAAAATACATGTAAGCATGTAATACACATGTAACCCAAAGACATTACTGTAAGTCTGTCATTAGTGTATGGCTGTATTTGAAAAAAAACAACAACAATATATCCTTCAGTTCTGATAAAAATCAAATGTTTTGTCAGTTTGTACAAAAATAGACTACCAATATTTTTAAAAAATTGTAGTCCGTGATAGAATTGGTGTTTATAACAGTGGAAAAAATGTAATTAAATATCCGTATCGGCCAAAATTTGTTTCAAAATATCGACATATCAGATATGGGAGAAAATCCAATGTCGTGCATCCCTAGTTTAAGAGTCCAGAGAGGAGACCTGGCTGTACCGTTCTCATTTTACCCTCTTTGCTGTAAATGCTGAGTATTTCCACACAGCACGTTGAAGGTCTCTAGGTACCGCTACTGTTCAGTGGCGCCGCCTCCATGACGCCCTCCATTTTAGTTCAATAGCATCAGTATCTTAATTCACTGAGGTCCAGAGGGCATGTGGAGGTTACTCTGAGAGCGCCCTCTGCTGGGATGAATGCCACACTGCATCAGACTGTATGATGGCTGATAGATGGAGTGTTTGACTTTGAACGTCTAGTTTTAGTTCTAGTATGAACTTTGACCCACAGGTCGTGTTCATATCCACCACTGTCTACCTCTCATTGATTGTCAAAGCTGTTACTGTTGAAACGTGATTGTCTTTAGGCCTTTAGAATGACCCTAACTTCCTGGTTCATCAGTCATTACTACACTAGACCAGCAGCAGTTATCCTGAACTAAACCTGTGTGTCCATCTCTTCTGTCGTCTCTCCTGTGTGAAACTCGGCTGCTTCTCAGGAGCTTGATGAGATTCGCAGATCTGGAATGAAAAACTTCAGAAACATTCAAGTGGAGGAATCAAACCTATTGTCATGGCAAGGGCTCATCGTTCCTGTGAGTATCCCCTCTGTTCCTGTCTGTCAGTTAGGTAAAGGGTGTCTAAGGGGTCTGACATTCATGTATGGAGTCATTATTGCTGCAAAACTCAGGAGCACAGCTCAGCCTTTTCCACCCAACCCTGCCTGTGCAATAAACTTTATAATCTTTGTGTTTGGATTTCTCTTCAAGCAGAGAAAGTTTCATAGCACTCCAAACGACTTCCTGCCTTTGTTGAACCAACCAATAGGAAACAGGAAGAGGATGGACCAATCAGGTTAGCTCTGCCTGCTGTTGCCATGCTGTTCTCCAGGAGACATCTGCTCTGCTCTCACTAGGCCTTCTTTATGCTGTTGTATGGAATCTTCAGCCACGCCCCTTTGTGAGGGTCTTGTGTGGCGAATGTTTGCCTGGCCACACGTATCTCTGAGATCGTACAGATGCAGACACGCCCATATACGGGCATGCATGTCAGTTTGCAGGGAGGAGGAAGCTGGCATTTCCTATAAATGCTCCTGATGGTTCCTGGTCAGTGTGCGTTTGAGCAGCCGTCCACGTGGAGGGCCTAACTGAGCCTGAGGACAGTCCCAACATTCTACCACACACCGCCTCAGCCCCATTACTCCACCCCAGCTCCTCCTACACACTTCCTTTAGGCTTCAACAGGTAGACTCAGTACTCATCTGTCTGTGCTGGAGTCACCGTTCTCTGTCTCTGACAGGTTTTTAACCATTCCTGTTGAAGCTTCATGATGGTTTTGTTACCGTGTGTGTGTGAGATAGAATGTTGGGACTCTCTCAGTGAGATCAAAGGAGAACAGCATAGCAACAACAGGCAGAGCTAACCTGATTGGTCCATCCTCTACCTGTTTCTTATTGGTGGGTTCATCTGCAGAGAAAGTTTGGTACGCCACAGAGAAAAACCAGAGTCAGTTTGATGAACAGAACCAGCCTGAATGAGAGGATGGACTGAAGTTTGATCAGACATTTAGAGCACAGAGAGAAAACTCTGAGCCCTCAATCCATGAGTCCTGATCTCAGAACATTACAATGAGCTCTAAAGTTTTGTACCAATAATGGCTCCATACATCAACCTCTCTGAAACCAGGGATGGGAGGCTTTCATTAGAACCTTTCAGAGTAACTGATTATACCAACGTTTACATGTTAAACTCAGATGCTTTATTTGATCAGCTTAACAGCTGATTTTAGCTCCTGACGTAATAGTCTGTTTTTTTCTGATCAGTTTAGTCAGACTTTAGAGTTTGGCCGAACAATAATGCTCCTGATGTTCATGGCAGATACCTGGTCAGGTTGCCCTGGATTTTAATGTCTGAAATTGACTTGAGGGACATGTTTGGGGGGGGGGGGGGGCAGGGCATGTGGCCCCTGAGGACCACCCCCTGATGAAACAGACCAACTGACAATACTGGACTCTTCTAATGTGAGTGATAGTTTCTAAATGTTCTACATCTAAAGGAACACAATAAAACGTGAAATTCTGGTTTTAGATTTTTGATGTAGGAATGCTTCAGTGTGCTCGGTCCAGTTAAAGTGGTCCAGTTAGGTCTCTTAGTGGGGTCCAAGTGGGACCAGGAATGTGGTCCAGGTAGACCTAATACAGGTCTACCTGTAGCTCCTCTCTCCTGGCTGTCTCTGATGTCCTCTCTAACTCCGTACCTGTCCTCTCCTCCAGGACAACCCTCCCTATGACAAAGGTGCGTTCAGGATTGAAATCATTTTCCCCACTGAGTACCCCTTCAAGCCCCCCAAGATCACATTCAAGACAAAGATCTACCACCCCAACATCGACGAGAAGGGCCAGGTGTGCCTGCCGGTGATCAGCGCAGAGAACTGGAAACCTGCCACTAAAACTGACCAAGGTGAGACCCAGAGTCCTGAAGGGGGACCAGACTATGTGGATTATAGATAGTCCAGATTCATCTGGACAAAATCATCTTCAAAAACTAGCACAGCCAACAGCGGTGAGAAAACCATGGTCCAGGTCTCAGCCAGGGTTAGATAGTGGTCCAGGTCTCAGCCAGGGTTAGATAGTGGTCCAGGTCTCAGCCAGGGTTAGATAGTGGTCCAGGTCTCAGCCAGGGTTAGATAGTGGTCCAGGTCTCAGCCAGGGTTAGATAGTGGTCCAGGTCTCAGCCAGGGTTAGATAGTGGTCCAGGTCTCAGCCAGGGTTAGATAGTGGTCCAGGTCTCAGCCAGGGTTAGATAGTGGTCCAGGTCTCAGCCAGGGTTAGATAGTGGTCCAGGTCTCAGCCAGGGTTAGATAGTGGTCCAGGTCTCAGCCAGAGTTAGATAGTGGTCCAGATGTCAGCCAGGGTTAGATAGTGGTCCAGCTGTCAGCCAGGGTTAGATAGTGGTCCAGCTGTCAGCCAGGGTTAGATAGTGGTCCAGAATCTCAGCCAGAGTTAGATAGTGGTCCAGCTGTCAGCCAGGGTTAGATAGTGGTCCAGGTCTCAGCCAGGGTTAGATAGAGGTCCAGGTCTCAGCCAGGGTTAGATAGTGGTCCAGGTCTCAGCCAGGGTTAGATAGTGGTCCAGGTCTCAGCCAGGGTTAGATAGTGGTCCAGGTCTCAGCCAGGGTTAGATAGTGGTCCAGGTCTCAGCCAGGGTTAGATACTGGTCCAGTTCTCAGCCAGGGTTAGATAGTGGTCCAGGTCTCAGCCAGGGTTAGATAGTGGTCCAGGTCTCAGGCAGGGTTGGATACTGGTCCAGGTCTCAGCCAGGGTTAGATAGTGGTCCAGCTTTCAGCCAGGGTTAGATAGAGGTCCAGGTCTCAGCCAGGGTTAGATAGTGGTCCAGGTCTCAGCCAGGGTTAGATACTGGTCCAGTTCTCAGCCAGGGTTAGATAGTGGTCCAGCTTTCAGCCAGGGTTAGATAGTGGTCCAGGTCTCAGGCAGGGTTGGATACTGGTCCAGGTCTCAGCCAGGGTTAGATAGTGGTCCAGCTTTCAGCCAGGGTTAGATAGTGGTCCAGGTCTCAGCCAGGGTTAGATAGTGGTCCAGCTTTCAGCCAGGGTTAGATAGTGGTCCAGGTCTCAGCCAGGGTTAGATAGTGGTCCAGGTCTCAGCCAGGGTTAGATAGTGGTCCAGGTCTCAGCCAGGGTTAGATAGTGGTCCAGCTGTCAGCCAGGGTTAGATAGTGGTCCAGGTCTCAGCCAGGGTTAGATAGTGGTCCAGATGTCAGCCAGGGTTAGATAGTGGTCCAGGTCTCAGCCAGGGTTAGATAGTGGTCCAGCTGTCAGCCAGGGTTAGATAGTGGTCCAGATCTCAGCCAGGGTTAGATACTGGTCCAGGTCTCAGCCAGGGTTAGATAGTGGTCCAGATCTCAGCCAGGGTTAGATACTGGTCCAGGTTCCCAGCCAGGGTTAGATAGAGGTCCAGGTCTCAGCCAGGGTTAGATAGTGGTCCAGGTCTCAGCCAGGGTTAGATAGTGGTCCAGGTCTCAGCCAGGGTTAGATACTGGTCCAGGTCTCAGCCAGGGTTAGATAGTGGTCCAGCTTTCAGCCAGGGTTAGATACTAGTCCAGGTCTCAGCCAGGGTTAGATACTGGTCCAGTTCTCAGCCAGGGTTAGATAGTGGTCCAGCTGTCAGCCAGGGTTAGATAGTGGTCCAGCTTTCAGCCAGGGTTAGATAGTGGTCCAGCTTTCAGCCAGGGTTAGATACTGGTCCAGTTCTCAGCCAGGGTTAGATACTGGTCCAGTTCTCAGCCAGGGTTAGATACTGGTCCAGGTCTCAGCCAGGGTTAGATAGTGGTCCAGCTTTCAGCCAGGGTTAGATAGTGGTCCAGGTCTCAGCCAGGGTTGGATACTGGTCCAGGTCTCAGCCAGGGTTAGATAGTGGTCCAGCTTTCAGCCAGGGTTAGATAGTGGTCCAGGTCTCAGCCAGGGTTAGATAGTGGTCCAGGTCTCAGCCAGGGTTAGATAGTGGTCCAGAATCTCAGCCAGGGTTAGATAGTGGTCCAGGTCTCAGCCAGAGTTAGATAGTGGTCCAGATGTCAGCCAGGGTTAGATAGTGGTCCAGGTCTCAGCCAGGGTTAGATAGTGGTCCAGGTCTCAGCCAGGGTTAGATAGTGGTCCAGGTCTCAGCCAGGGTTAGATAGTGGTCCAGGTCTCAGCCAGGGTTAGATAGTGGTCCAGATCTCAGCCAGGGTTAGATACTTGTCCAGGTCTCAGCCAGGGTTAGATAGTGGTCCAGATCTCAGCCAGGGTTAGATACTGGTCCAGGTTCCCAGCCAGGGTTAGATAGAGGTCCAGGTCTCAGCCAGGGTTAGATAGTGGTCCAGGTCTCAGCCAGGGTTAGATACTGGTCCAGTTCTCACCCAGGGTTAGATAGTGGTCCAGCTTTCAGCCAGGGTTAGATACTGGTCCAGCTTTCAGCCAGGGTTAGATACTGGTCCAGCTTTCAGCCAGGGTTAGATAGTGGTCCAGGTCTCAGCCAGGGTTAGATACTGGTCCAGTTCTCAGCCAGGGTTAGATAGTGGTCCAGCTGTCAGCCAGGGTTAGATAGTGGTCCAGCTTTCAGCCAGGGTTAGATAGTGGTCCAGCTTTCAGCCAGGGTTAGATAGTGGTCCAGTTCTCAGCCAGGGTTAGATACTGGTCCAGTTCTCAGCCAGGGTTAGATAGTGGTCCAGGTCTCAGCCAGGGTTAGATAGTGGTCCAGCTGTCAGCCAGGGTTAGATAGTGGTCCAGGTCTCAGCCAGGGTTAGATAGTGGTCCAGCTGTCAGCCAGGGTTAGATAGTGGTCCAGCTGTCAGCCAGGGTTAGATAGTGGTCCAGCTGTCAGCCAGGGTTAGATAGTGGTCCAGCTGTCAGCCAGGGTTAGATAGTGGTCCAGTTCTCACCCAGGGTTAGATACTGGTCCAGGTCTCAGCCAGGGTTAGATAGTGGTCCAGCTGTCAGCCAGGGTTAGATAGTGGTCCAGTTCTCAGCCAGGGTTAGATAGTGGTCCAGCTGTCAGCCAGGGTTAGATAGTGGTCCAGGTCTCAGCCAGGGTTAGATAGTGGTCCAGGTCTCAGCCAGGGTTAGATAGTGGTCCAGCTGTCAGCCAGGGTTAGATAGTGGTCCAGGTCTCAGCCAGGGTTAGATAGTGGTCCAGCTGTCAGCCAGGGTTAGATAGTGGTCCAGGTCTCAGCCAGGGTTAGATAGTGGTCCAGCTGTCAGCCAGGGTTAGATAGTGGTCCAGCTGTCAGCCAGGGTTAGATAGTGGTCCAGGTCTCAGCCAGGGTTAGATAGTGGTCCAGCTGTCAGCCAGGGTTAGATAGTGGTCCAGCTGTCAGCCAGGGTTAGATAGTGGTCCAGCTGTCAGCCAGGGTTAGATAGTGGTCCAGCTGTCAGCCAGGGTTAGATAGTGGTCCAGGTCTCAGCCAGGGTTAGATAGTGGTCCAGCTGTCAGCCAGGGTTAGATAGTGGTCCAGCTGTCAGCCAGGGTTAGATAGTGGTCCAGCTTTCAGCCAGGGTTAGATAGTGGTCCAGGTCTCAGCCAGGGTTAGATAGTGGTCCAGCTGTCAGCCAGGGTTAGATAGTGGTCCAGCTCCTACGGACTCATTGGTGCAGATAGAGTCAGATCCTGGTGCTGCTGTGTTCTGATGAGCTGCAGTCCATTAAACTGAACTAAAAGACATGCCCAGTACAGACCAGAAGGTGAGACCAGACCGTCCCACCTGTCTGACCCGAACTGTCTCGGTCTGAGGACGGGTCTGTCGTTAATCTGACTGAGCTTCAGCAGAGGAGAGGTTCAGCTCTGTCTCATGGACTTAAACTGCAGTCTTCAGTGAAGGCTCTCCTTTAAACAGCAGTTCTGAAGAAATCCAGGCTGTGGTGCTGGATTAAAGACAGACACAGGATTGTTTTAACCGTTTACATCCACACTACTTCCTGTTCTTAGGGATCAGGATCTTCTTTCACTTTGAACCCTTATGCACCATGCACTTTTGGTTTTATTTTCCTAAGTAAAATTTTTCCACTTCCTGTTAGGTCAGCTGAGAGCTCCCCAGGTTTGAAGAGTGATTAGTAATCCTAGTCTCTGATCTATTCCCCGCCTCTGTCCTAGTCTCTGTCCTAGTCTCTGTCCTAGTCTCTGTCCTAGTCTCTGACCTAGTCTCTGTCCTAGTCCCTGTCTCTGTCTTAGTCTCGGTCTCCTCCTCTGTCCTCGATGCTGACCACGTCTCTGTCTCCGTCCTAGTCTCTGATCTATTCCCCGTCTCTGTCCTAGTCTCTGACCAAGTCTCTGACCTAGTCTCTGACCTAGTCTCTGTCCTAGTCTCCGTCTCCTCCCCTGTCCTCGATGCTGACCACGTCTCTGTCTCTGTCCTAGTCTCTGATCTGTTCCCTGTCTCTGTCCTAGTCTCTGATCTATTCCCTGTCTCTGTCCTAGTCTCTGATCTATTCCCTGTCTCTGTCCTAGTCTCTGACCTATTCCCTGTCTCTGTCCTAGTCTCTGATCTATTCCCTGTCTCTGTCCCTGTCTCTGATCTATTCCCTGTCTCTGTCCTAGTCTCCTATCTATTCCCTGTCTCTGTCCTAGTCTCTGATCTATTCCCTGTCTCTGTCCTAGTCTCTGATCTATTCCCTGTCTCTGTCCTAGTCTCCTATCTATTCCCTGTCTCTGTCCTAGTCTCCTATCTATTCCCTGTCTCTGTCCTAGTCTCTGATCTATTCCCTGTCTCTGTCCTAGTCTCCTATCTATTCCCTGTCTCTGTCCTAGTCTCTGATCTATTCCCTGTCTCTGTCCTAGTCTCCTATCTATTCCCTGTCTCTGTCCTAGTCTCCTATCTATTCGCTGTCTCTGTCCTAGTCTCCTATCTATTCCCTGTCTCTGTCCTAGTCTCTGATCTATTCCCTGTCTCTGTCCTAGTCTCTGATCTATTCCCTGTCTCTGTCCTAGTCTCCTATCTATTCCCTGTCTCTGTCCTAGTCTCTGATCTATTCCCTGTCTCTGTCCTAGTCTCCTATCTATTCCCTGTCTCTGTCCTAGTCTCCTATCTATTCCCTGTCTCTGTCCTAGTCTCCTATCTATTCCCTGTCTCTGTCCTAGTCTCCTATCTATTCCCTGTCTCTGTCCTAGTCTCCTATCTATTCCCTGTCTCTGTCCTAGTCTCCTATCTATTCCCTGTCTCTGTCCTAGTCTCTGATCTATTCCCTGTCTCTGTCCTAGTCTCTGATCTATTCCCTGTCTCTGTCCTAGTCTCCTATCTATTCCCTGTCTCTGTCCTAGTCTCTGATCTATTCCCTGTCTCTGTCCTAGTCTCCTATCTATTCCCTGTCTCTGTCCTAGTCTCTGATCTATTCCCTGTCTCTGTCCTAGTCTCCTATCTATTCCCTGTCTCTGTCCTAGTCTCCTATCTATTCCCTGTCTCTGTCCTAGTCTCTGATCTATTCCCTGTCTCTGTCCTAGTCTCTGATCTATTCCCTGTCTCTGTCCTAGTCTCCTATCTATTCCCTGTCTCTGTCCTAGTCTCCTATCTATTCCCTGTCTCTGTCCTAGTCTCTGATCTATTCCCTGTCTCTGTCCTAGTCTCCTATCTATTCCCTGTCTCTGTCCTAGTCTCTGATCTATTCCCTGTCTCTGTCCTAGTCTCCTATCTATTCCCTGTCTCTGTCCTAGTCTCTGATCTATTCCCTGTCTCTGTCCTAGTCTCCTATCTATTCCCTGTCTCTGTCCTAGTCTCCTATCTATTCCCTGTCTCTGTCCTAGTCTCTTATCTATTCCCTGTCTCTGTCCTAGTCTCCTATCTATTCCCTGTCTCTGTCCTAGTCTCCTATCTATTCCCTGTCTCTGTCCTAGTCTCTGATCTATTCCCTGTCTCTGTCCTAGTCTCTGATCTATTCCCTGTCTCTGTCCTAGTCTCCTATCTATTCCCTGTCTCTGTCCTAGTCTCTGATCTATTCCCTGTCTCTGTCCTAGTCTCTGATCTATTCCCTGTCTCTGTCCTAGTCTCCTATCTATTCCCTGTCTCTGTCCTAGTCTCTGATCTATTCCCTGTCTCTGTCCTAGTCTCTGATCTATTCCCTGTCTCTGTCCTAGTCTCCTATCTATTCCCTGTCTCTGTCCTAGTCTCCTATCTATTCCCTGTCTCTGTCCTAGTCTCTGATCTATTCCCTGTCTCTGTCCTAGTCTCCTATCTATTCCCTGTCTCTGTCCTAGTCTCTGATCTATTCCCTGTCTCTGTCCTAGTCTCTGATCTATTCCCTGTCTCTGTCCTAGTCTCTGATCTATTCCCTGTCTCTGTCCTAGTCTCCTATCTATTCCCTGTCTCTGTCCTAGTCTCCTATCTATTCCCTGTCTCTGTCCTAGTCTCTGATCTATTCCCTGTCTCTGTCCTAGTCTCTCCTATCTATTCCCAGTCTCTGACCTAGTCTCCTATCTATTCCCTGTCTCTGTCCTAGTCTCTGATCTATTCCCTGTCTCTGTCCTAGTCTCCTATCTATTCCCTGTCTCTGTCCTAGTCTCTGATCTATTCCCTGTCTCTGTCCTAGTCTCTGATCTATTCCCTGTCTCTGTCCTAGTCTCCGATCTATTCCCTGTCTCTGTCCTAGTCTCCTATCTATTCCCTGTCTCTGTCCTAGTCTCCTATCTATTCCCTGTCTCTGTCCTAGTCTCTGATCTATTCCCTGTCTCTGTCCTAGTCTCCTATCTATTCCCTGTCTCTGTCCTAGTCTCCTATCTATTCCCTGTCTCTGTCCTAGTCTCCTATCTATTCCCTGTCTCTGTCCTAGTCTCCTATCTATTCCCTGTCTCTGTCCTAGTCTCCTATCTATTCCCTGTCTCTGTCCTAGTCTCCTATCTATTCCCTGTCTCTGTCCTAGTCTCCTATCTATTCCCTGTCTCTGTCCTAGTCTCTGATCTATTCCCTGTCTCTGTCCTAGTCTCCTATCTATTCCCTGTCTCTGTCCTAGTCTCTGATCTATTCAATGTCTCTGTCCTAGTCTCCTATCTATTCCCTGTCTCTGTCCTAGTCTCTGATCTATTCCCTGTCTCTGTCCTAGTCTCCTATCTATTCCCTGTCTCTGTCCTAGTCTCCTATCTATTCCCTGTCTCTGTCCTAGTCTCCGATCTATTCCCTGTCTCTGTCCTAGTCTCCTATCTATTCCCTGTCTCTGTCCTAGTCTCTGATCTATTCCTGTCTCTGTCCTAGTCTCCTATCTATTCCCTGTCTCTGTCCTAGTCTCCTATCTATTCCCTGTCTCTGTCCTAGTCTCCTATCTATTCCCTGTCTCTGTCCTAGTCTCCTATCTATTCCCTGTCTCTGTCCTAGTCTCTGATCTATTCCCTGTCTCTGTCCTAGTCTCTGATCTATTCCCTGTCTCTGTCCTAGTCTCCTATCTATTCCCTGTCTCTGTCCTAGTCTCCTATCTATTCCCTGTCTCTGTCCTAGTCTCCTATCTATTCCCTGTCTCTGTCCTAGTCTCTGATCTATTCCCTGTCTCTGTCCTAGTCTCTGATCTATTCCCTGTCTCTGTCCTAGTCTCCTATCTATTCCCTGTCTCTGTCCTAGTCTCCTATCTATTCCCTGTCTCTGTCCTAGTCTCCTATCTATTCCCTGTCTCTGTCCTAGTCTCCTATCTATTCCCTGTCTCTGTCCTAGTCTCTGATCTATTCCCTGTCTCTGTCCTAGTCTCTGATCTATTCCCTGTCTCTGTCCTAGTCTCTGATCTATTCCCTGTCTCTGTCCTAGTCTCCTATCTATTCCCTGTCTCTGTCCTAGTCTCCTATCTATTCCCTGTCTCTGTCCTAGTCTCTGATCTATTCCCTGTCTCTGTCCTAGTCTCTGATCTATTCCCTGTCTCTGTCCTAGTCTCTGATCTATTCCCTGTCTCTGTCCTAGTCTCCTATCTATTCCCTGTCTCTGTCCTAGTCTCCTATCTATTCCCTGTCTCTGTCCTAGTCTCCTATCTATTCCCTGTCTCTGTCCTAGTCTCTGATCTATTCCCTGTCTCTGTCCTAGTCTCTGATCTATTCCCTGTCTCTGTCCTAGTCTCTGATCTATTCCCTGTCTCTGTCCTAGTCTCCTATCTATTCCCTGTCTCTGTCCTAGTCTCTGATCTATTCCCTGTCTCTGTCCTAGTCTCCTATCTATTCCCTGTCTCTGTCCTAGTCTCCTATCTATTCCCTGTCTCTGTCCTAGTCTCTGATCTATTCCCTGTCTCTGTCCTAGTCTCCTATCTATTCCCTGTCTCTGTCCTAGTCTCCTATCTATTCCCTGTCTCTGTCCTAGTCTCCTATCTATTCCCTGTCTCTGTCCTAGTCTCCTATCTATTCCCTGTCTCTGTCCTAGTCTCCTATCTATTCCCTGTCTCTGTCCTAGTCTCCTATCTATTCCCTGTCTCTGTCCTAGTCTCCTATCTATTCCCTGTCTCTGTCCTAGTCTCTTATATATTCACTTACTCTTTCCTAGTCTCCTATCTATTCCCTGTCTCTGTCCTAGTCTCTGATCTATTCCCTGTCTCTGTCCTAGTCTCTGATCTATTCCCTGTCTCTGTCCTAGTCTCCTATCTATTCCCTGTCTCTGTCCTAGTCTCTGATCTATTCCCTGTCTCTGTCCTAGTCTCCTATCTATTCCCTGTCTCTGTCCTAGTCTCTGATCTATTCCCTGTCTCTGTCCTAGTCTCCTATCTATTCCCTGTCTCTGTCCTAGTCTCCTATCTATTCCCTGTCTCTGTCCTAGTCTCCTATCTATTCCCTGTCTCTGTCCTAGTCTCTGATCTATTCCCTGTCTCTGTCCTAGTCTCCTATCTATTCCCTGTCTCTGTCCTAGTCTCCTATCTATTCCCTGTCTCTGTCCTAGTCTCCTATCTATTCCCTGTCTCTGTCCTAGTCTCTGATCTATTCCCTGTCTCTGTCCTAGTCTCTGATCTATTCCCTGTCTCTGTCCTAGTCTCCTATCTATTCCCTGTCTCTGTCCTAGTCTCCTATCTATTCCCTGTCTCTGTCCTAGTCTCTGATCTATTCCCTGTCTCTGTCCTAGTCTCCTATCTATTCCCTGTCTCTGTCCTAGTCTCTGATCTATTCCCTGTCTCTGTCCTAGTCTCCTATCTATTCCCTGTCTCTGTCCTAGTCTCCTATCTATTCCCTGTCTCTGTCCTAGTCTCCTATCTATTCCCTGTCTCTGTCCTAGTCTCTGATCTATTCCCTGTCTCTGTCCTAGTCTCCTATCTATTCCCTGTCTCTGTCCTAGTCTCCTATCTATTCCCTGTCTCTGTCCTAGTCTCTGATCTATTCCTGTCTCTGTCCTAGTCTCTGATCTATTCCTGTCTCGGTCCGAGTCTCCTATCTATTCCCTGTCTCTGTCCTAGTCTCCTATCTATTCCCTGTCTCTGTCCTAGTCTCCTATCTATTCCCTGTCTCTGTCCTAGTCTCCTATCTATTCCCTGTCTCTGTCCTAGTCTCTGATCTATTCCCTGTCTCTGTCCTAGTCTCTGATCTATTCCCTGTCTCTGTCCTAGTCTCTGATCTATTCCTGTCTCTGTCCTAGTCTCCTATCTATTCCCTGTCTCTGTCCTAGTCTCCTATCTATTCCCTGTCTCTGTCCTAGTCTCCTATCTATTCCCTGTCTCTGTCCTCCTAGTCTCTGATCTATTCCCTGTCTCTGTCCTAGTCTCCTATCTATTCCTGTCTCTGTCCTAGTCTCATATCTATTCCCTGTCTCTGTCCTAGTCTCCTATCTATTCCTGTCTCTGTCCTAGTCTCTGATCTATTCCCTGTCTCTGTCCTAGTCTCCTATCTATTCCTGTCTCTGTCCTAGTCTCCTATCTATTCCCTGTCTCTGTCCTAGTCTCCTATCTATTCCCTGTCTCTGTCCTAGTCTCTGATCTATTCCTGTCTCTGTCCTAGTCTCCTATCTATTCCCTGTCTCTGTCCTAGTCTCTGATCTATTCCCTGTCTCTGTCCTAGTCTCCTATCTATTCCCTGTCTCTGTCCTAGTCTCCGATCTATTCCCTGTCTCTGTCCTAGTATCCGATCTCTTCCCTGTCTCTGTCCTAGTCTCCTATCTATTCCCTGTCTCTGTCCTAGTCTCTGATCTATTCCCTGTCTCTGTCCTAGTCTCTGACCTATTCCCTGTCTCTGTCCTAGTCTCCTATCTATTCCCTGTCTCTGTCCTAGTCTCCATCTATTCCCTGTCTCTGTCCTAGTCTCCTATCTATTCCTGTCTCTGTCCTAGTCTCTGATCTATTCCTGTCTCTGTCCTAGTCTCCTATCTATTCCTGTCTCTGTCCTAGTCTCCTATCTATTCCCTGTCTCTGTCCTAGTCTCCTATCTATTCCCTGTCTCTGTCCTAGTCTCCTATCTATTCCCTGTCTCTGTCCTAGTCTCTGATCTATTCCCTGTCTCTGTCCTAGTCTCCTATCTATCCCCTGTCTCTGTCCTAGTCTCTGATCTATTCCCTGTCTCTGTCCTAGTCTCCTATCTATTCCCTGTCTCTGTCCTAGTCTCCTATCTATTCCCTGTCTCTGTCCTAGTCTCCGATCTATTCCCTGTCTCTGTCCTAGTCTCCTATCTATTCCCTGTCTCTGTCCTAGTCTCCTATCTATTCCCTGTCTCTGTCCTAGTCTCCTATCTATTCCCTGTCTCTGTCCTAGTCTCTGATCTACTCCCTGTCTCTGTCCTAGTCTCTGATCTATTCCCTGTCTCTGTCCTAGTCTCTGATCTATTCCCTGTCTCTGTCCTAGTCTCTGATCTATTCCCTGTCTCTGTCCTAGTCTCTGATCTATTCCCTGTCTCTGTCCTAGTCTCCTATCTATTCCCTGTCTCTGTCCTAGTCTCCTATCTATTCCCTGTCTCTGTCCTAGTCTCCTATCTATTCCCTGTCTCTGTCCTAGTCTCCTATCTATTCCCTGTCTCTGTCCTAGTCTCTGATCTATTCCCTGTCTCTGTCCTAGTCTCTGATCTATTCCCTGTCTCTGTCCTAGTCTCCTATCTATTCCCTGTCTCTGTCCTAGTCTCCTATCTATTCCCTGTCTCTGTCCTAGTCTCTGATCTATTCCCTGTCTCTGTCCTAGTCTCCTATCTATTCCCTGTCTCTGTCCTAGTCTCCTATCTATTCCCTGTCTCTGTCCTAGTCTCCTATTCCTGTCTCTGTCCTAGTCTCCTATCTATTCCCTGTCTCTGTCCTAGTCTCCTATCTATTCCCTGTCTCTGTCCTAGTCTCCTATCTATTCCCTGTCTCTGTCCTAGTCTCTGATCTATTCCCTGTCTCTGTCCTAGTCTCTGATCTATTCCCTGTCTCTGTCCTAGTCTCCTATCTATTCCCTGTCTCTGTCCTAGTCTCCTATCTATTCCCTGTCTCTGTCCTAGTCTCCTATCTATTCCGTGTCTCTGTCCTAGTCTCCTATCTATTCCCTGTCTCTGTCCTAGTCTCCTATCTATTCCCTGTCTCTGTCCTAGTCTCTGATCTATTCCCTGTCTCTGTCCTAGTCTCCTATCTATTCCCTGTCTCTGTCCTAGTCTCTGATCTATTCCCTGTCTCTGTCCTAGTCTCTGATCTATTCCCTGTCTCTGTCCTAGTCTCCTATCTATTCCCTGTCTCTGTCCTAGTCTCCTATCTATTCCCTGTCTCTGTCCTAGTCTCTGATCTATTCCCTGTCTCTGTCCTAGTCTCCTATCTATTCCCTGTCTCTGTCCTAGTCTCCTATCTATTCCCTGTCTCTGTCCTAGTCTCTGATCTATTCCCTGTCTCTGTCCTAGTCTCCTATCTATTCCCTGTCTCTGTCCTAGTCTCCTATCTATTCCCTGTCTCTGTCCTAGTCTCCTATCTATTCCCTGTCTCTGTCCTAGTCTCCTATCTATTCCCTGTCTCTGTCCTAGTCTCTGATCTACTCCCTGTCTCTGTCCTAGTCTCTGATCTATTCCCTGTCTCTGTCCTAGTCTCCTATCTATTCCCTGTCTCTGTCCTAGTCTCTGATCTATTCCCTGTCTCTGTCCTAGTCTCCTATCTATTCCCTGTCTCTGTCCTAGTCTCCTATCTATTCCCTGTCTCTGTCCTAGTCTCTGATCTACTCCCTGTCTCTGTCCTAGTCTCTGATCTATTCCCTGTCTCTGTCCTAGTCTCCTATCTATTCCCTGTCTCTGTCCTAGTCTCCTATCTATTCCCTGTCTCTGTCCTAGTCTCCTATCTATTCCCTGTCTCTGTCCTAGGGCGCACTCACACTAGGCCATCCGTACCGTGCCTTGGCCCGTTTCAGCCTAAAGTCCAGTGCGTTTGGCCGGTGTGAGTGCAATCGTTCCGTGCTTCGGCACGGCACGCTTCACTTCGCTTAACTTCGCACAGCTCCACATCCTCTTTCTAATGGATCCCAGTCCAGTCCACATTTCTGACCAGTTTCAGGCTTTAATGACTGTAAGAGGTTTTCTGGTTTGTGAAATAAAACTTCTTCCCTTGTTTTAGTGACAAACAGCAGCTCATGGGAAATCAAACACCTTTCATCCTCTGTGTGTAAAGGAGAGTGCCAAATACGTGGACAAGTGTGTGCCGGTTAATCTCACGGCTGATGTAACCTCTCTGATTAAAAAAACACAATACCAAAGTATCCTCCACTGGATTAACTGACCTCTAATTCTTTTTCATGTCACCAAGCAGTGAAATTGGGATCTTGTTCGCTGACGTTTGGACGGAACATTGTTTATTAATCCTGAGGCGCATTCACTTCCAGCTCTCATCAGAGGGTTAAACTCGCTCTCGTCACGTTAAAAACATCTTTTATCTGAACATTTAATCCTGCTCTGAACACAGACTGTCCGGTGACATGAGAGCTTGTTTGGTGCACCACTGAAAGGCATCCAAACGCAGAGAAAAGGCTCAGTTCAGGGCGCGTAAAAGAACTCCACGGGGATTCAGTTAGAATATTGTCATGCAGAAGAGCAGTCGCAGGGGCTCATATGAGATCAAAAGTCCGGGTTTCATTCATCAAAGTGCAGTTACTCTGATCAGACTCCAGATTAGATGCTGTGAGGGATAATTCTCCGCTATGAACCGTTTCTCTCTCTCTCTCCTCACTGGGCTCTGTATACACCGCGTTCCACATTATTATGCAAACGACGTTTTTCTCTGATTTTCTAAATATCAATGCAAATGACAGTCATAATATTTTTCAAATCATCAGTTAGAGTATAATTCAAATGTTTTTGAACAAACTTCATAATGATAACTTTTTTTTTTTAGATAAAAACCTCAAAATGCTCTTTTCCACATGTTCCACATTATTAAGCAGGCCACAGGTTTCAGCAATCTGGGAAAGAAAAAGGATCTCTGCTGCTGAAAAGTGTCAAATAGTGTAATGCCTTGGACAAGGAATGAAAACATGAGATATTTCAGGAAAACTTCAGTGTGATCATCGTACTGTGAAGACATTAGAGTCTGATTCAGAGCACAGACGGGTTCCTGCAGATAAAGACATAATGAGGAAGGTTTCTGATGGACAAATACATCAGATTAAGAGAGCAGATGCTAAAATGTCATCACAAAGCAGCAAACAGGTATTTGAAGCTGCTGGTGCCTCTGGAGTCCCACCAACCTCAAGGTGTAGGATCCTCCAGAGGCTTGCAGTCGTGTATAAACCTACTATTCAGCCCCCCCTAACCAATGCTCACAAGCAGAAACGGTTGCAGTCTTGTTGACTGATGAGTGCCGTGCAACCCTGGATGGTCCAGATGGAGGAGTAGTGGATGGTTGGTGGATGGCCACCATGTCCCAATGAGGCCGGGACATGAGGAGAGAGCTGATGTAAAGTTCCTGACTGACCACTTTCTTCCATGGTAGTAGCAAAATGATCTTCAAGCATGACAATGCTCCATCTCATGCTGCAAAGAATCCCTCTGTGTCATTGGCTGCTATGGGCATAAAAGGAGAGAAACTCATGGTGTGGCCCCCATCCTCCCCTGACCTTTGACCCTACTGAGAACCTTTGGAGCATCCTCAAGCTAAAGATCTATGAGGGTGGGAGGCAGTTCACATCAGAACAGCAGCTCTGGGAGGATATTCTGACATCCTGCAAAGAAATTCAAGCAGAAACTCTCCAAAAACTCACAAGTTCAATGGATGAAGAATAGTGAAGGTGATATCAGAGAAGGGCTCCTATGTTAACATGGAACTGGGCCTGTTCAGATGTTTTTGATTGAAATAGCTTTGATTTCAGTAAATATGACCTCCTAATGCTGCAATTTCTACAAATGACCATTTTCAGTTCTTTACAACCTATAAAATGTTTTAAAAGCTGTTGTGCTTAATAATGTGGAACAGTGCATTTTGAGGTTTTTATTTTTTTTTAAATAATTTTTGTCATTATGAAGTTTGTTCAAAAACATTTGAATTATGCTCTGATGGCTGATGACTTGAAAAATATTCTGTCATTTGCATTAATATTTAGGAAAATCAGAGAAAAATATCATTTGCATAATAATGTGGAATGCGGTGTAGTTAATGTAGCTGCTGATGTCAGGTGTCAGCTAAAATACCTCTGGTGTCAGATCAGATATCGTATAAATCTGCTGATATTTTACAGCCTAAAAAAACAACACTTAAATACTGAGTCATCAACACCTATAAAGTCATCAGCAGTGGATACTCAGTGTGATGACGTCGGCGCGTGACGTATTCGTGCCCGGGCCTGGATGCGTTGAGCAGTGTGAGTGCGGGCCGAAGGGGGGACAGGGGAGGGGGTGAAATGGGCTTCAGCACGGTTAGAATACAGCACGGCACAGATGGCCTAGTGTGAGTACACCCTTAGTCTCTGTCCTAGTCCCTGTCTCTGTCCTAGTCTCTGACCTAGCCTCTGTCCTAGTCTCTGTCTCCTCCTCAGTCCTCGATGCTGACCATGTCTCTGTCTCTGTCCTAGTGTCTGTCTCTGTACTAGTCTCTGACCTAGTCTCTGTCCTAGTCTCTGTCTCTGTACTAGTCTCTGACCTAGTCTCTGTCCTAGTCTCTGTCTCCTCCTCAGTCCTCGATGCTGACCATGTCTCCGTCTCTGTCCTAGTCTCTGTCTCTGTACTAGTCTCTGACCTAGTCTCTGTCCTAGTCTCTCTCCTCCTCAGTCCTTGATGCTGACCATGTCTCTGTCTCTGTCCTAGTCTCTGTCTCTGTACTAGTCTCTGACCTAGTCTCTGTCCTAGTCCCTGTCTCCTCCTCAGTCCTCGAGGCTGAGCATGTCTCCGTCTCTGTCCTAGTCTCTGTCTCTGTCCTAGTCTCTCTCCTCCTCAGTCCTTGATGCTGACCATGTCTCTGTCTCTGTCCTAGTCTCTGTCTCTGTACTAGTCTCTGACCTAGTCTCTGTCCTAGTCTCTGTCTCCTCCTCAGTCCTCGATGCTGACCATGTCTCCGTCTCTGTCCTAGTCTCTGTCTCTGTACTAGTCTCTGACCTAGTCTCTGTCCTAGTCTCTCTCCTCCTCAGTCCTTGATGCTGACCATGTCTCTGTCTCTGTCCTAGTCTCTGTCTCTGTACTAGTCTCTGACCTAGTCTCTGTCCTAGTCCCTGTCTCCTCCTCAGTCCTCGAGGCTGAGCATGTCTCCGTCTCTGTCCTAGTCTCTGTCTCTGTCCTAGTCTGTCTCCTCCTCAGTCCTCGATGCTGACCACGTCTCCGTCTCTCTCCCCGTCTCTGCTGCAGTCATCCAGTCCCTGATCGCCCTGGTCAACGACCCCCAGCCCGAGCACCCCCTGAGGGCGGACCTCGCAGAAGAATACTCAAAGGACCGTAAAAAATTCTTGAAGAACGCTGAAGAGTTTACAAAGAAACACGGAGAGAAACGGCCAATGGACTGATCCCTGAGGGTCCCGGAGCCCTGTCGCTGTCTCTCTCTCTCTCCTCCTCTCTATCTCACCCCTCCTCCTCTTCAAACAGTTACCCATCATCCTCTGGCCCCGCCCTGCTCACCTGCCTCACTCACCCAGCCCCCCCCCCCCCCCCACATTAGTCCCCGGCCCCCGCCCTGCCCAGCTGAAGCCCGGCAGCAGCAGCAGCCTCTGACCCCGACCCCCCAGGACTCTCTGTGGATCAGACAGCTCCCTCCCCCTCCTCCCCCCTCATTTCTAACTTTCTACTCTTTCTTAATGTGAAGCAGCGAAGTAAGGGAAGTCTGATCTGTTCCTCACTCATCCATACGTTTGCTCATTGATCCATCGATTATCACACACCAGGAGAGTCATGGGTTCTTTTCTGTTCAGGATGCCCCTGTTAGCTGGAGCCTCGGTCTCTGCTAGTCTTCCTGGGGTCAGCACTCAGAATAAAGTCATGTAGAGGCGTTCAGGTGTTTGAGTCCATGATGAAGCGCTGCAGTCGTCACGTTTAGAACATGACAAACAGCCAGAACACAGTTTCAAGCCTCCGTAGGTTCTCTTTAGTTGTAATGTGGTTTCAGCAGACTGGCAGGTTGGTAACAATGCTGCAGAAGAAGAAAACATTGGTCTCTAAGCATGACATCGTCCTCACATTCACGCCATGACTCAGCGAGTTTATTTGACCTTTACCACTCAGACACAACGCTGTTAAAACCTGATAAATGAGAGAAAAATCCAGAAAATCATCTGTTCACATCTCCTTTAATGGGTTTGAGCCTTCAGCACCAGCTGCATGTTAGCGCCCCCTGGTGTTTCCTCATTACGCTCATTTTCTCCTCTTTGATTCACCGAAACGATGTGGACATGGACTGATGATGATGATGATGATGATGATGAAGCCGTGGATGTCGGCGTCCCCAGTAGAATCAGAGCCCTTCACCACACCGAGACAGAGTGGACCGCCGGCCGCCCAGCTGAGAGGGAGCGAGGGTGGGGCGAGGAGCGGCGGGCCGATGAAGACGCCAGCTCGGCTCCTGGAGTGGTCCGAGCACGTTGAAGGCAGCTGGGAGAGGGCGGGGCTGTGCGGGGTTGTGTCAGGACACGGGAAGGGACTTCAATGGCCAAAAAAAAAAAAAAAAAAAAAAAAAAAGAACCAACCACCATGTAACCGCTGTTTGATCTGCTCCCAAATATGGTTTCATAATAAAGATGGCTGACTATTGGCCTCACTGTCTGCTGCTGTCGCCTCCACTTTACTGGGACCAGCCAATCAGCATAGAGATCAGAGAAATACAGCCAATCAGCATAGAGATCAGAGAAATACAGCAAATCAGAATAGAGATCAGAGAAATACAGCAAATCAGATTAGAGCTCAGAGGAATACAGCCAATCAGAACAGCGCTCAAAGACATACAGCCAATAAGAACAGAGCTAACAGATAAACAGCTAATCAGAAAAGAGCTCAGAGAAATACATCCAATCAGAATAGAGCTCAGAGATATACAGCCAATCAGAATAGAGCTCAGAGAGAAACAGCCAACCAGAATAGAGCTCAATGGAAGACAGCCAATCAGAACAGCGCTCAGAGACATACAGCCAATAAGAACAGAGCTAACAGATAAACAGCCAATCAGAAAAGAGCTCAGAGAAATACATCCAATCAGAATAGAGCTCAGAGATATACAGCCAATCAGAATAGAGCTCAATGGAATACAGCCAATCAGAAAAGAGCTCAGAGATATACAGCCAATCAGAAAAGAGCTCAGAGAAATACAGCCAATCAGAATAGAGCTCAGAGATAAACAGCCAACCAGAATAGAGCTCAATGGAAGACAGCCAATCAGAAAAGAGCACAGAGATATACAGCCAATCAGAATAGAGCTCAGAGATATACAGCCAATCAGAATAGAGCACAGAGATATACAGTTATGTTCATAATAATAATAGCAGTGTGTTTAAAAAGGTGAGTAAACCTCAAAATTCTTCAGATAAATTGTATTTTAATGAACACAAATGCATTGGGGACACTGCACATTCTATTTCAAAGCAAGAAAACTGGAAAAAAGAATTGAATTTGATATTTGACAGAAAGTCAAGAAATAGAATGTTGAAAAAAATAGCAGTGTTGACATCTTTCTTTACAAACTCAAACATGTACTGTATAAACTAAGAAATGCGTGAAGATTCAACTTTCCTGAGAATCATAAACTAATATTTAGTTGCATAACCACGGTTTCATCTGTGGTACATGGAGTCGACCAACTTCTGGCACCGATCAACAGGTATTGCAGCCCAGGACAATTGTACTACGTTCCACAATTCCTCTGTATTTCTTGGTTTTGCCTCATGAACAGCATTTTTTATGTCAGCCCACAAGTTTTCTATGGGATTAAGGTCTGGGGATTGTGCTGGCCACTCCATTACTTGAATTCTGTTTGTCTGGAACCATGATTTTGCTCGCTTGCTGGTGTGTTTGGGGTCATTGTCTTGTTGAAACACCCATTTCAAGGGCATTTCCTCTTCAGCATACGACAACATGACTTCTTCCAGTATTCTGATGTACTCAAACTGATCCGTGATCCCTGGTATGCGATAAACAGGACCAACACCATAGTACGAGAAACATCCCCATATCATGATGCTTGCACCACCATGCTTCACCGTCTTCACTGTGCACTGTGGCTTGAATTCAGTGTTTGCAGGACGTCTGACAAACTGTCTGTGGCCCTCAGACCCGAAAAGAACAATCTTACTCTCATCAGTCCACAAAATATTACGCCATTTCTTTTTAGGCCAGTCAATGTGTTCTTTGGCAAATTGTAACCGCTTCAGCACATGTATTTTTTTAACAATGGGACTTTGCGTGGGCTTCTTGCTGGTAGCTCGGCTTCACATAGACGTCGTCTGATTGTTACAGTACTCACAGGCAATCTTAGATCTTCTTTGAGCCTCCTGGAGCTGATCATTGGCTGAGCCTTTGCCATTTTGGTTATTCTCCGGTCCATTCGAATAGTCGTTTTTCTTTTTCTTCCTCGCCTTTCTGGTTTTGGCTGCCATTTTAAAGCGTTTGATATCATTTTAGCTGAACAGCCTATCATTTTCTGCACTTCTTTATAGGTTTTCCCCTCTTTTATTAATTTCTTAATCAAAGAACGCTCTTCCTCTGAACAGTGTCTTGAACGACCCATTTTACTGTTTTTCAAGGACAAATGCACAGCCAGCATATGCAGCGTCAGTTGCCTTGATCCTTGAATAAGGGCCACCTGTTTAACACCTATTTTTTTCACATAATCAATGACCTCACTAATTGAACTCAGCACTGCTATTTTTTTGAACACGCCCCTTTCAGTAAATGATTCACTTTCACAGAATCAGCAGCATGCACGCCATGCCTGTTGGGTCTGTTGGTTTTCTGTAACTTTACTAAACCTTCTAGAAACTTACTTGCAGTGTAGAAGTTGAAATTCTAACAAAAACAGTGATTTATCTTGCTAGTGATGTGGGACTGCTATTATTTTGAACACAACTGTACAGCCAATCAGAATAGAGCTCAGAGATATACAGCCAATCAGAATAGAGCTCAGAGGAATACAGCCAATCAGAAAAGAGCTCAGAGAACTACAGCTAATCAGAACAGAGTTCAAAGGAATGCAGCCGATTAGAATAGAGCTGAGAGAAATTTTGACTAATGAACACAGTCATGAAGACTGACCTCATCAGTGTAATGTGTGTAGAGATTTATAACTCCAGAAATCAGATCTGGTCAGTAGCAGCGTTTTACCCTCATTCACACTGACAGAGGTTCATTCAGAGGTTCCTGAGGAGAACCGGTCATCAGTGTTAGCTCGTCCTATCCAAACACAGGAAGTTGATCGGACTGGGGTTCACTCATGACTGCCAGAGCTGGGGATCAAACCCTTAACCTTCAGACATAATGAACAGATAAAATAAGTGTTTCTATGTATTTTAAAAAAATGTTTATTAGGCCCTTTACGGTGTTACTCCAGACTGGTAGACTGTTCTACAAATAAAGAAGTAAAAAAACAAATTAAATAGGTAATTAAAAATAAAGCAGCAGAGAAAAATGAAAATTAAATGAAATTTAAGACAAAATATGAAACTGAAAAAACAAAAACATAAATATATATATATATGTTTTTTCATAACCTCTGAGACTTTTCTCACTGTGGGCCACATTTGGCCCCTGGGCCATAGTTTGGACAGCACTGCCTTTGAAAATAAAGACTAAGACACATGAAGGAGTGATGTGACATTATTTATTAGCTACCAGACTTAAATAGATGAGGAGAAATATCAGGTCAGTTATAAACATCCTAGATGTTTAACAGCTGATCACATGGTCAGATATGCAGCATAGCGGCACTGATGAGTGTGTTTACCTGGACTCAGGTAGGACTCTGGTATCCTGTTTACTGATTGGACATGTAGACTGATCCTGAGGTCACAAACATGAAAGTTGACGGGACACTGTGGCACGTGGACGCCTTACTCTTGTTTTCTGACATCAGAGATCTGAGATGGCACCGCCCCAGCTGAGCGAAGAATAATCAAAACAGACATGGCGGCAGCAATGGGAGGGTGTGACTTATGGAGGACAGAGACTCTGAGGTTAGTGTTTGGGTAAAGAATCAGATAACATCAGGGCCTAATGCTGATGGTTCCTCTGTCCCACCTTCACTTCCTCTGCCCAAGAATAAATCTGACCAGCAGGGGGCCGTTTCAACGAAGAGGCTCAACAAACTCAGAGTCTGACTCTTTCTACCCTCAGATAACAAACCCTGAGTTTTCAGGTTCAGAAAGGCTGATCTGAGTTAGTTTAATCATCTCTGAGTAGGTTAACTCTGACTTCAGCAACACGGCCATGAAAAGCCATCATCAATAGAGCCCTGATACAGTGATTAACTAATCACTGTTATCTATTCTCTGACATTTTTACAGACATGTCTGACTCTGCCCACATTCTCAGCCTTGGGGTTTCTTCCTCTGAGTATCCTTTACTTCAGGGTTAACAGACTCAGGGTTAACAGACTCAGAGTTAACAGACTCAGGGTTGAGAGTCTCTGGATTTAAAGTAAACCCTCTCTATGAAACATGTAAACTCCATTTTTCCAGGTTGATCTAAACCAGATCAAAGTCCTGACCAGACTCATCAGGCCCAGGTAATCTCAGTCATCAGTCTCCATAGAGGCTTAGATCAGAGTCCTGACCAGACTTATCAGGTCCAGGTAATCTCAGTCATCAGTCTCCATAGAGGCTTAGATCAGAATCCTGACCAGGATCATCAGGCCCAGGTAATCTCAGTCATCAGTCTCCATAGAGGCTTAGATCAGAGTCCTGACCAGACTTATCAGGTCCAGGTAATCTCAGTCATCAGTCTCCATAGAGGCTTAGATCAGAGTCCTGACCAGGATCATCAGGCCCAGGTAATCTCAGTCATCAGTCTCCATAGAGGCTTAGATCAGAGTCCTGACCAGACTCATCAGGCCCAGGTAATCTCAGTCATCAGTCTCCATAGAGGCTTAGATCAGAATCCTGACCAGACTTATCAGGTCCAGGTAATCTCAGTCATCAGTCTCCATAGAGGCTTAGATCAGATTCCTGACCAGACTTATCAGGTCCAGGTAATCTCAGTCATCAGTCTCCATAAAAGCATAGATCAGAGACCTGACCAGGATCATCAGGCCCAGGTAATCTCAGTCATTGGTCTCCATAGAGGCTTAGATCAGAGTCCTAACCAGGATCATCAGGCCCAGGTAATCTCAGACATTGGTCTCCATAGAGGCTTAGATCAGAGTCCTAACCAGGATCATCAGGCCCAGGTAATCTCAGTCATCACTCTCCATAGCAGCTTCACTCAGCTGTTTACCTCTGACAGACATCCTCTATCATACAGTATCATCAGTCTTTCTCTGGTTATTCACGATCACAACAGGATAGACCTCAATCATTCACTCATTTTAAACTTCATTCTGACATTAGAAAGATAAAACCTGGTCATCAAAATCCAGTTTCACACATCCTGAGTCTGAAGTGAACATGAACATTAGATGATCATTCAGACATTAAAGAGCTGAGAACATGTGACTGAGACAGCAGCCTTTAAATATTAGAAATAAATCTGCACAGATAAATGTGTGCCATTAAAGGGTTAAAGCCTTCACCTGGCTGTTCTATTACTTATAAATAGTCAAACTATACTCATTAAAAATAGACATTTATTTTTATATTCTATGTGCAAATCTGACTTCTTTGAAGGGCTTTATCCCAGCTTTGAATGGGTCACTGATGTTTTTATATTATTATTATTACTATTATTTACACATTGAGAGATTAAGAATCCTCCTCTGACTGTCAGGGGTTCAGGGGTCATCAGTAGAAATACCAAACACCAAAACAGATTCCCTGTGTGAATGAGTTTAGGGTTTGGACCAACATCAGTCCTGATCCTGATGGTCACTCATATCTGTTGAGTTCCTGTTTCCATGGTGACTGTTTTTGTCGTCTGTGGTTGGGTTTTACAGGATGCTCCACATGGGTCTGATGTTTCCCTGCAGAAAAATCTCACATGTCTAACCCTGATTACCAGGAGGTGGCGCTCTAACTGTGACAGAGCAGTGGTGTGTAGTGTCATCAGTCTGAAACTTCATCAGGATGTAGGTGTGCTCGCTTATTTCAGTTTAAAGTCTTCATAAAAATGTGCAAAAATGTCCGCCTGTGATCAGACACAGCAGAGCGATTTTATGGCTTCTAGAAAGAACAAACCTTTAAAATCAGACCACCGGGCAGCATGACCCCACTTATATTCAGCATTAACGCCCTGATGGCTGTCGCTACATAACGGCCCGTGATCAGAGTGCCAATGTTCCAGCAGTGGCTGTCTGGTTGACGAGACTTTTTCAGCACCGCTGCCGTGAATGGTCCGCCACCACACCTGAGATCTGCAGGTATCTGTGAAGCCTGGAGCTCAGACTTCAGGCCCTGTAGGGGTGCAGGTAGTCTCAGCGTTACCTCCACCTGGAGCCTGCAGGTGGTGATGCTGTGGAAGGTCAAGGTCATGTGATCAGTGATGTAAGCAATCAGGAGGTCTATTGGCTGGTGGTTCCCAACAAGTGACCAGTGAACAACAGGAGCCAGCTCCTGTTTGAGGGCTGGCTTCCTTTTTCGGTTTTTGCTGTTAAAAGACTAAAAAGTCAGACTGGTACCAAAGGAGATCTGTGTGGGAGCTTAAGGACCATCCTTTATCCTGGGCTATGCTAAACCATCCAGATCTCTCAGGTGGTTTTCACTCCTGATAGTCCGGGGGACTTGGTTTGGTTCGGGGCTCTAACGTACAAACGTAACCGTTTGGATAAAGTCAACCGTTACACGTTTGTGGTGTTTTCACCTAAATAAAGAGCAGTGAAGAAGAGAAGAAGATGAAACCAGAAATCTGAAACACCACTATGCAGTCTGGTTCCTGCTTTTGCTTTGGTGTCAGCATGAGCAGACATGCAGCAGGTGAATCAGGACTGGACCTGAGAGTCAGAGACAGTCATGGTCCCTGGGGGCACCAGCATGTATTTGAGTACTAAATGACATAAATAGATCCATAAGTCATTACGTTTGTCACTCCCTGTCGTCGGTTCACAAGTCGATCCGCTTTGCTTCCACAACTCAATAGATCCACACCAGAGTTAGTCTAGAAGAGAACCAAGTCCCTCATTTTTAAGGGGACAGGAGTTCACTTGTTTGGTCCACACCAGAGTCCAGATGAGCTTTCAGTCCACTCCAAATGAACTGGATTATCCAGGGAAACGGACCATTCAAAGTGGACCAACCGGCTCTGGTGTGAGTGCACCCTAAACAGAGCCGTAGTCCTCATTGGTCTGAGTGAGGCTGGACGGACAGAAACCATGCCATGACTTTAGTTTACGATCAGAATACAGCAGACCAGGTCAGCTGCTGGTGTGGTCTTTAATGTGGGCCAGTAATCGTGACTAGATGAAGACATCCTAGACCACCTCTGCATCACTCTGAACCCTCGGGTATCGGACCATTGTCACTGAGGTGCCCATCTAAACCATCAAAGATCACCAGAGGGTCTGGACCACCAAACGGGATGTTAATGTGAGTTTAAACGGGATCCTGTAGTGCTGCTGTGGTGTCTCTACTTAGAGTTACAATCCTGAGCCTGAACTTCCTCTAATACTTCCTTCATTTCTACTCTAGAATATTAAACCATGGTCCCCTCTGAGGGATTCTTCAGTTATTCAACACTGTCAGTGTAAACCCAGGTCAGCTATGGTTCCACCAGCTGTGATAAGTTCAGACATGGCCCAGTCTGAACGTCAGAGTGTACTCTCTGCTAACATTTAAGGTGTTGCACCAGCAGTGATAGTTTCAACATAGGCTAAAGTTCTAACTTAAATCTTACACCTACCCTCTACTAGGGTTAAAGTCCGCTGTAGAACAAGGCGGTCAAAGTGATAGCTCAGAGAGATGGGACAACCCGGAGGATGGCGAGGAGTTGAGGATTTCACCGTCACTTTGGTGTCAGCTCTGCGTTCTCCAGGATCTGTAACTCTGTTGTTTCCCATGAGTGGAGATCATTTCCACCGTCCACTGTTAAATTATCTGGTGTTATTATCGATTCCACCACTAGATGCCAGTGTTGGTGTTTTATACTGGCTCTAGGTTTAGGCTGTGGGTTTCAAAACTCACATAGGCCTTATCATAATTTTCATTCACTTTGGACGCTGTTTGTCTAAAGTCTAAACGTTGGGTTTAGGGTGGACTTTACACCTGAACCAGTCTAAACGTTGGGTTTAGGGTGGACTTTACACCTGAACAAGTCTAAATGTTGGGTTTAGGGTGGACTTTACACCAGAACTTAATGCTGAACCAGTCTAAACGTTGGGTTTAGGGTAGACTTTACACCAGAACTTTAGGCTGAACCAGTCTAAACGTTGGGTTTAGGGTGGACTTTACACCAGAACTTTAGGCTGAACCAGTCTAAACGTTGGGTTTAGGGTGGACTTTACACCAGAACTTTAGGCTGAACCAGTCTAAACGTTGGGTTTAGGGTGGACTTTACACCAGAACTTTAGGCTGAACCAGTCTAAACGTTGGGTTAAGGGTGGACTTTACACCAGAACTTTAGGCTGAACCAGTCTAAACGTTGGGTTAAGGGTGGACTTTACACCAGAACTTTAGGCCGAACAAGTCTAAACGTTGGGTTTAGGGTGGACTTTACACCTGAACAAATCTAAACGTTGGGTTTAGGGTGGACTTTACACCAGAACTTTAGGCTGAACCAGTCTAAACGTTGGGTTATGGGTGGACTTTACACCAGAACTTTAGGCTGAACCAGTCTAAATGTTGGGTTAAGGGTGGACTTTACACCAGAACTTTAGGCTGAACCAGTCTTAACGTTGGGTTATGGGTGGACTTTACACCAGAACTTTAGGCTGAACCAGTCTAAATGTTGGGTTAAGGGTGGACTTTACACCTGAACAAGTCTAAACGTTGGGTTTAGGGTGGACTTGACACCAGAACTTTAGGCTGAATCAGTCTAAACGTTGGGTTTAGGGTGGACTTTACACCAGAACTTTAGGCTGAACCAGTCTAAACGTTGGGTTTAGGGTGGATTTTACACCAGAACTTTAGGCTGAACCAGTCTAAACGTTGGGTTTAGGGTGGACTTTACACCAGAACTTTAGGCTGAACCAGTCTAAACGTTGGGTTTAGGGTGGACTTTACACCAGAACTTTAGGCTGAACCAGTCTAAACGTTGGGTTTAGGGTGGACTTTACACCAGAAATTAAGGCTGAACCAGTCTAAACGTTAGGTTTAGGGTGGACTTTACACCAGAACTTTAGGCTGAACCAGTCTAAATGTTGGGTTAAGGGTGGACTTTACACCTGAACAAATCTAAACGTTGGGTTTAGGGTGGACTTGACACCAGAACTTTAGGCTGAATCAGTCTAAACGTTGGGTTTAGGGTGGACTTTACACCAGAACTTTAGGCTGAACCAGTCGAAACGTTGGGTTTAGGGTGGACTTTACACCAGAACTTTAGGCTGAACCAGTCTAAACGTTGGGTGAAGGGTGGACTTTACACCAGAACTTTAGGCTGAATCAGTCTAAATGTTGGGTTAAGGGTGGACTTTACACCTGAACAAGTCTAAATGTTGGGTTTAGGGTGGACTTTAAACCAGAACTTTAGGCTGAACCAGTCTAAACTTTGGGTTATGGGTGGACTTTACACCAGAACTTTAGGCTGAACCAGTCTAAACGTTGGGTTATGGGTGGACTTTACACCAGAACTTTAGGCTGAACCAGTCTAAACGTTGGGTGAAGGGTGGATTTTACACCAGAACTTTAGGCTGAACCAGTCTAAATGTTGGGTTAAGGGTGGACTTTACACCTGAACAAGTCTAAACGTTGGGTTTAGGGTGAACTTTACACCTGAACAAGTCTAAATGTTGGGTTTAGGGTGGACTTCACACCAGAACTTTAGGCTGAACCAGTCTAAACGTTGGGTTTAAGGTGGACTTTACACCAGAACTTTAGGCTGAACCAGTCTAAACGTTGGGTTTAGGGTGGACTTTACACCAGAACTTTAGGCTGAACCAGTCTAAACGTTGGGTTTAGGGTGGTCTTTACACCAGAACTTTAGGCTGAACCAGTCTAAACGTTGGGTTTAGGGTGGACTTTACACCAGAAATTAAGGCTGAACCAGTCTAAACGTTGGGTTAAGGGTGGACTTTACACCAGAACTATAGGCTGAACCAGTCTAAACGTTGGGTTTAGGGTAGACTTTACACCAGAACATTAGGCTGAACCAGTCTAAACGTTGGGTTTAGGGTGGACTTTACACCAGAACTTTAGGCTGAACCAGTCTAAACGTTGGGTTTAGGGTGGACTTTACACCAGAACTTTAGGCTGAACCAGTCTAAACGTTGGGTTTAGGATGGACTTTACACCAGAACTTTAGGCTGAACCAGTCTAAACGTTGGGTTTAGGGTGGACTTTACACCAGAACTTTAGGCTGAACCAGTCTAAACGTTGGGTTTAGGGTGGACTTTACACCAGAACTTTAGGCTGAACCAGTCTAAACGTTGGGTGAAGGGTGGACTTTACACCAGAACTTTAGGCTGAATCAGTCTAAATGTTGGGTTAAGGGTGGAATTTTCACCAGAACTATAGGCTGAACCAGTCTAAACGTTGGGTTTAGGGTAGACTTTACACCAGAACTTTAGGCTGAACCAGTCTAAACGTTGGGTTTAGGGTGGACTTTACACCAGAACTTTAGGCTGAACCAGTCTAAACGTTGGGTTTAGGATGGACTTTACACCAGAACTTTAGGCTGAACCAGTCTAAACGTTGGGTTTAGGGTGGACTTTAAACCAGAACTTTAGGCTGAACCAGTCTAAACTTTGGGTTATGGGTGGACTTTACACCAGAACTTTAGGCTGAACCAGTCTAAACGTTGGGTTATGGGTGGACTTTACACCAGAACTTTAGGCTGAACCAGTCTAAATGTTGGGTTAAGGGTGGATTTTACACCAGAACTTTAGGCTTAACTAGTCTAAACGTTGGGTTTAGGATGGACTTTACACCAGAACTTTAGGCTGAACCAGTCTTAACGTTGGGTTATGGGTGGACTTTACACCAGAACTTTAGGCTGAACCAGTCTAAACGTTGGGTTAAGGGTGGATTTTACACCAGAACTTTAGGCTGAACCAGTCTTAACGTTGGGTTATGGGTGGACTTTACACCAGAACTTTAGGCTGAACCAGTCTAAATGTTGGGTTAAGGGTGGATTTTACACCAGAACTTTAGGCTGAACCAGTCTAAACGTTGGGTTATGGGTGGACTTTACACCAGAACTTTAGGCTGAACCAGTCTAAACGTTGGGTCAAGGGTGGATTTTACACCAGAACTTTAGGCTGAACCAGTCTAAATGTTGGGTTTAGGGTGGACTTTACACCTGAACAAGTCTCAATGTTGGGTTTAGGGTGGACTTTACACCAGAACTTTAGGCTGAACCAGTCTAAACGTTGGGTTTAGGGTGGACTTTACACCAGAACTTTAGGCTGAACCAGTCTAAACGTTGGGTTTAGGGTGGACTTTACACCAGAACTTTAGGCTGAACCAGTCTAAACGTTGGGTTTAGGGTGGACTTTACACCAGAACTTTAGGCTGAACCAGTCTAAACGTTGGGTTTAGGGTGGACTTTACACCAGAACTTTAGGCTGAACCAGTCTAAACGTTGGGTTTAGGGTGGACTTTACACCAGAACTTTAGGCTGAACCAGTCTAAACGTTGGGTTTAGGGTGGACTTTACACCAGAACTTTAGGCTGAACCAGTCTAAACGTTGGGTTTAGGGTGGACTTTACACCAGAAATTAAGGCTGAACCAGTCTAAACGTTGGGTTAAGGGTGGACTTTACACCTGAACTTTAGGCCGAACAAGTCTAAACGTTGGATTTAGGATGGACTTTACACCAGAACTTTAGGCTGAACCAGTCTAAACGTTGGGTTAAGGGTGGACTTTACACCAGAACTTTAGGCCGAACAAGTCTAAACGTTGGATTTAGGGTGGACTTTACACCAGAACTTTAGGCTGAACCAGTCTAAACGTTGGGTTAAGGGTGGACTTTACACCTGAACTTTAGGCCGAACAAGTCTAAACGTTGGGTTAAGGGTGGACTTTACACCAGAACTATAGGCTGAACTTATACCCAGCTGGTGCAACAGGCTGCTGGTACGTGTTGGTGGGAGATACTCTAACACCATAAATCAGTGGTTCTGAACTGTCCTAGCCCAACGACCCTCCACCTCTATGAATGTGACATTATGACCCACAGCTCTTTCATTTTCAAACAATGAAATTCATTCAATTAAAAATTAGATTCAAACATCAGACTGAACAAAGAGAGCGGACAGGCCTTTGGGAGGTCACACATGTAAACGTGTTGTTTCAGTTTTCCCACGATAAAGTAGATTTGTTTAAGATCTGCAGAAACAATGGCATTATCACTGGAAATCAGCTTTCTACAAGGTGTTTCTGAGACAGCAGGATAAGTCAGTCAGACTCCAGAATTTACTCCTAGAATTTTTCCACCTGTTTACCACCTACTCGTGGGTCCTGACCCTCCAGTTGAGAACCACTGCCTGAAGTGATGGGTGGGGGTCGATGATCAGTACTGATCTATAGTCAGAGATAATCAAGGACTATGAATGTGTTTCTGTTACACGCCTGTCGCTAATTCCTGGAGTTTAAGTCTGCTCTATTCGTGACCTTTGACCTGCCTGGGGCTGAGGGGAAATGTAGTCAACTAATATATGAGCACAGGGTTGGTTGGTGGTGTTGGTGTCAGAGGTCTTTGAAGGCACACAGCTGCACTCTCTCCTGCCTGTACACTTCCAGCAGGGCGGGGTCCCTGAGCACGCTCAGTTCATGCTGTCTGTCAGCTGACCGGGAGAAGTCGTCAGGCCCCTCTCCACACCCCCCCTGCTGGGGCAGGCTGGGGTAACCCGGGTGGACCATGAGCTCTGCGGTGACCACGGGTTGATCAGAGTCGTCCCCACCAGAGGAAGGAGCCGAGCAGCCCGCCGAGAACGCCAGGCGGAGCGCCCTGTGCAGGTTGGACACGGACATGTTGCATCCCATCGTGGTCAGACCGAAGTACGAGTCAGGCCATCTGAGGAGAGAGGGGGAGGGGCTGATGGGTATCAGAGGAGGAGGAACATGGCAGACAATTGGTCGACAACAAAAACAATGATACAGCGAAAAAAAAAGAAGAAGAGTTAAAATTAGAGACATGGCTCTGAATCTGAGACAGTGTGGGATCGAAAAAATCTACAACGATGAATAAAACAACAACAACAGGTGTGGTGATTGAAGGACAGGCGAACCTGACAGGAAAAGGGTCAATGACCTCATCATCAGCTGAAGGCTCTGAACAAGGTTTAATCATAGACTGCTGAACCTACACCACAGTGACCTACACCACAATGACCTACACCTGTAACCTAAACCACAGTGACCTACACCTGTAACCTACACCACAGTGACCTACACCACAGTGACCTACACCTGTAACCTACACCAGTGACCTACACCACAATGACCTACACCTGAAACCTACACCACAGTGACCTACACCTGAAACCTACACCACAGTGACCTACACCTGAAACCTACACCACAGTGACCTACACCTGTAACCTACACCACAGTGACCTACACCACAGTGACCTACACCTGTAACCTACACCAGTGACCTACACCACAATGACCTACACCTGAAACCTACACCACAGTGACCTACACCTGAAACCTACACCAGTGACCTACACCACAATGACCTACACCTGAAACCTACACCACAGTGACCTACACCTGAAACCTACACCACAGTGACCTACACCTGTAACCTACACCACAGTGACCTACACCACAGTGACCTACACCTGTAACCTACACCAGTGACCTACACCACAGTGACCTACACCTGTAACCTACACCAGTGACCTACACCACAGTGACCTACACCTGTAACCTACACCAGTGACCTACACCACAATGACCTACACCTGAAACCTACACCACAGTGACCTACACCTGAAACCTACACCACAGTGACCTACACCTGTAACCTACACCACAGTGACCTACACCACAGTGACCTACACCTCTGAACCTACTCCATAGTGACCTACACCATAGTAACCTACACCTGTGAACCTACAACACAGTGACCTACACCCCTGAACCTACACCACAGTGACCTACACCTCTGAACCTACACCACAGTGACCTACACCTGTGAACACTACCATAGTGACCTACACCTCTGAACCTACGCCACAATGACCTACAGTACTGAATCCAGGCCATAGTGACCTACAGTACTGAATCTAGGCCATACTGACCTACACCTGTGAACCTACACCACAGTCACCTACACCTGTGAACCTACACCACAGTCACCTACACCTGTGAACCTACACCACAGTGACCTACACCTGTGACCTACACCATAGTGACCTACACCTGTGAACCTACATAACAGTGATCTACACCTCTGAACCTGCACTAAAGTGACCTACACCTGAGAACCTACACCATAGTGACCTACACCACAGTGACCTACACCTCTGAACCTACTCCATAGTGACCTACACCATAGTAACCTACACCTGTGAACCTACAACACAGTGACCTACACCCCTGAACCTACACCACAGTGACCTACACCTGTGAACCTACACCACAGTCACCTACACCTGTGAACCTACACCATAGTGACCTACACCTGTGAACCTACACTATAGTGACCTACACCTGTGAACCTACACCATAGTGACCTACACCTCTGAACCTACACCATAGTGACCTACACCTCTGAACCTACACCATACTGACCTACACCTGTGAACCTACACCATAGTGACCTACACCTGTGAACCTACACCACAGTGACCTACACCTGTGAACCTACACCACAGTGACCTACACCTGTGAACCTACACCACAGTGACCTACATCTGTGAACCTACACCACAGTGACCTACACCTGTGAACCTACACCACAGTGACCTACGCCTGTGAACCTACACCACAGTGACCTACACCTGTGAACCTACACCATAGTGACCTAAACCTGTGAACCTACACCACAGTGACCTACACCTGTGAACCTACACCACAGTGACCTACACCTGTGAACCTACACCATAGTGACCTAAACCTGTGAACCTACACCACAGTGACCTACACCTGTGAACCTACACCACAGTGACCTACACCTGTGAACCTACACCACAGTGACCTACACCTGTGAACCTACACCACAGTGACCTACACCTGTGAACCTACACCACAGTGACCTACACCTGTGAACCTACACCACAGTGACCTACACCTGTGAACCTACACCATAGTGACCTAAACCTGTGAACCTACACCATAGTGACCTACACCTGTGAACCTACACCACAGTGACCTACACCTGTGAACCTACACCACAGTGACCTACACCTGTAACCTACACCAGTGACCTACACCACAATGACCTACACCTGAAACCTACACCACAGTGACCTACACCTGAAACCTACACCAGTGACCTACACCACAATGACCTACACCTGAAACCTACACCACAGTGACCTACACCTGAAACCTACACCACAGTGACCTACACCTGTAACCTACACCACAGTGACCTACACCACAGTGACCTACACCTGTAACCTACACCACAGTGACCTACACCACAATGACCTACACCTGTAACCTACACCACAGTGACCTACACCACAATGACCTACACCTGTAACCTACACCACAGTGACCTACACCACAATGACCTACACCTGTAACCTACACCATAGTGACCTACACCTGTGAACCTACACCACAGTGACCTACACCTGTGAACCTACACCATAGTGACCTACACCACAGTGACCTACACCTCTGAACCTACTCCATAGTGACCTACACCATAGTAACCTACACCTGTGAACCTACACCACAGTGACCTACACCTGTGAACCTACACCATAGTGACCTAAACCTGTGAACCTACACCACAGTGACCTACACCTGTGAACCTACACCATAGTGACCTACACCTGTGAACCTACACCACAGTGACCTACACCTGTGAACCTACACCATAGTGACCTACACCTGTGAACCTACACCACAGTGACCTACATCTGTGAACCTACACCACAGTGACCTACATCTGTGAACCTACACCACAGTGACCTACGCCTGTGAACCTACACCACAGTGACCTACGCCTGTGAACCTACACCACAGTGACCTACACCTGTGAACCTACACCACAGTGACCTACACCTGTGAACCTACACCATAGTGACCTAAACCTGTGAACCTACACCACAGTGACCTACACCTGTGAACCTACACCATAGTGACCTAAACCTGTGAACCTACGCCATAGTGACCTACACCTGTGAACCTACACCACAGTGACCTACACCTGTGAACCTACACCACAGTGACCTACACCTGTGAACCTACACCACAGTGACCTACATCTGTGAACCTACACCACAGTGACTTACACCTGTGAACCTACACCACAGTGACCTACACCTGTGAACATACACCACAGTGACCTACACCTGTGAACCTACACCATAGTGACCTAAACCTGTGAACCTACACCACAGTGACCTACACCTGTGAACCTACACCATAGTGACCTAAACCTGTGAACCTACACCATAGTGACCTACACCTGTGAACCTACACCACAGTGACCTACACCTGTGAACCTACACCACAGTGACCTACACCTGTGAACCTACACCACAGTGACCTACACCTGTGAACCTACACCACAGTGACCTACACCTGTGAACCTACACCACAGTGACCTACACCTGTGAACCTACACCATAGTGACCTACACCTGTGAACCTACACCATAGTGACCTACACCTGTGAACCTACACCACAGTGACCTACACCTGTGAACCTACACCACAGTGACCTACAGTGCGGAATCCAGGCCATTGTCACCTACACCTCTGAACCTACACCACAGTGACCTACAGTGCTGGATCTAGGCCATAGTGACCTACACCTCTGAACCTACACCATAGTGACCTACACCTCTGAACCTACACCACAGTGACCTACACCTGTGAACACTACCATAGTGACCTACACCTCTGAACCTACACCATAGTAACCTACACCTGTGAACCTACAACACAGTGACCTACACCCCTGAACCTACACCACAGTGACCTACACCTGTGAACCTACACCACAGTCACCTACACCTGTGAACCTACACCATAGTGACCTACACCTGTGAACCTACACTATAGTGACCTACACCTGTGAACCTACACCATAGTGACCTACACCTCTGAACCTACACCACAGTCACCTACACCTGTGAACCTACACCATAGTGACCTACACCTGTGAACCTACACTATAGTGACCTACACCTGTGAACCTACACCACAGTGACCTACACCTCTGAACCTACACCATACTGACCTACACCTGTGAACCTACACCATAGTGACCTACACCTGTGAACCTACACCACAGTGACCTACACCTGTGAACCTACACCACAGTGACCTACACCTGTGAACCTACACCACAGTGACCTACATCTGTGAACCTACACCACAGTGACCTACACCTGTGAACCTACACCACAGTGACCTACACCTGTGAACCTACACCATAGTGACCTAAACCTGTGAACCTACACCACAGTGACCTAAACCTGTGAACCTACACCATAGTGACCTACACCTGTGAACCTACACCACAGTGACCTACACCTGTGAACCTACACCATAGTGACCTACACCTGTGAACCTACACCACAGTGACCTACACCTGTGAACCTACACCATAGTGACCTACACCTGTGAACCTACACCATAGTGACCTACACCTGTGAACCTACACTATAGTGACCTACACCTGTGAACCTACACCATAGTGACCTACACCTCTGAACCTACACCATAGTGACCTACACCTCTGTACCTACACCATACTGACCTACACCTGTGAACCTACACCACAGTGACCTACACCTGTGAACCTACACCACAGTGACCTACACCTGTGAACCTACACCATAGTGACCTACACCTGTGAACCTACACCACAGTGACCTACACCTGTGAACCTACACCACAGTGACCTACATCTGTGAACCTACACCACAGTGACCTACATCTGTGAACCTACACCACAGTGACCTACGCCTGTGAACCTACACCACAGTGACCTACGCCTGTGAACCTACACCATAGTGACCTACACCTGTGAACCTACACCACAGTGACCTACACCTGTGAACCTACACCATAGTGACCTAAACCTGTGAACCTACACCACAGTGACCTACACCTGTGAACCTACACCACAGTGACCTACACCTGTGAACCTACACCATAGTGACCTAAACCTGTGAACCTACACCATAGTGACCTACACCTCTGAACCTACACCACAGTGACCTACACCTGTGAACCTACACCACAGTGACCTTCACCTGTGAACCTACACCACAGTGACCTACATCTGTGAACCTACACCACAGTGACTTACACCTGTGAACCTACACCACAGTGACCTACACCTGTGAACCTACACCATAGTGACCTAAACCTGTGAACCTACACTATAGTGACCTACACCTGTGAACCTACACCACAGTGACCTACACCTGTGAACCTACACCATAGTGACCTAAACCTGTGAACCTACACCATAGTGACCTACACCTGTGAACCTACACCACAGTGACCTACACCTGTGAACCTACACCACAGTGACCTACACCTGTGAACCTACACCACAGTGACCTACACCTGTGAACCTACACCACAGTGACCTACACCTGTGAACCTACACCACAGTGACCTACACCTGTGAACCTACACCATAGTGACCTAAACCTGTGAACCTACACCACAGTGACCTACACCTGTGAACCTACACCACAGTGACCTACACCTGTGAACCTACACCACAGTGACCTAAACCTGTGAACCTACACCACAGTGACCTACACCTGTGAACCTACACCACAGTGACCTACACCTGTGAACCTACACCACAGTGACCTACACCTGTGAACCTACACCACAGTGACCTACACCTGTGAACCTACACCACAGTGACCTACACCTGTGAACCTACACCACAGTGACCTACACCTGTGAACCTACACCATAGTGACCTAAACCTGTGAACCTACACCATAGTGACCTACACCTGTGAACCTACACCACAGTGACCTACACCTGTGAACCTACACCACAGTGACCTACAGTGCGGAATCCAGGCCATTGTCACCTACACCTCTGAACCTACGCCCTAGAGCCACAGATTTAATAACTCCTGTTCAAGTTTGATGACGACTTTTTACCCTGGGACTTTTACCATGAATTTGTGTGATAGAATTTAGGGACTGTCTCAGTGAGATCAAAGCAAAAGTCTCCTGGAGAACAGCATAGCAATAACGGGCAGAGCTAACGTGATTGGTCCATCCATTACCTGTTTTCTATTGGCTGGTCCATCAGCAGAAATGGACGTTCTCTACGTCCACAGAAAGTTTTGTACGTTTTAGACTTAAGGAGTACAGAAACACATGGCCTTCTCATGTCAGACCATCATAAATTATTATTAAATTATCAAGATTTTAAAGATTTCCTCTGGCAGTTCTGCCCTTTTCTAACAGTGGATATTGTAGAATGAGCATGAGAGATATCACATGCAGGAAAGGAGCCACAGGTCAGACCTGAATACCCTGGTCTAGACAGACATAACCAATGGTGTCTCACACTAACTCACCTGATCCCGTAGCGTGTGAAGACAGGGATGGCATCCAGAGCGTCTCTCTCCACCTGGGTGTGGAACCTGTGCAGGTGAGGAGGCAGCCAGGTACAGCTGTGTAAGCCAGCCTCAACCGGAACACGAGTGAAGGTGATGCTGAGGTCGGACAACACCTGGGCAAACACCTCGCGCACACCTGGACCATGACAACAACAACAACATTAAATGTCCGTATTTACCGACGAATCATTGGTTACTACAGCTGTCACACTAACGCCTTCATCTCTGTAAGGGTCCAACCAGGTCTTTCCTCCATGATGACACTAATGTTTCTGCTCACCAGAAGTTCCTTGTTCTCTTTCAAAATAAAGGTAGTTTTCATCCAAACAGGAAGTAAAAGCACATTAAAACATCAGTCAGTGACTGAGTCTACATGGACTTGAGTACTGCAGTTCCTGTTGGGTTTTTTGAATGTCTCGGTTTGGCTTGTGCATGTATACTCTTTCAGAAACTGGGATAAACCTGCATCCGGGTTTTGCTACTCCAAAAGAAAACAGGATACTGATTCAGTGATTAGACATGGGGATACTAGTATTTCTCATGTCTACAGGGATATAAATAACCAGGTTTCCCCTGCCTCAGTGGATCTGATCAGCTGTTTGGGTCTGTGGACTTCCTCTGGGGCCATGTGGTTTACTGTCCAGCTCAGGTGAGTCTACTGCTTACCTGGGAGGACGTGGACGTGTTGGTGCCCATCCATGTGGTGAGGAAGATGACCCGTCAGCTCCGTGAAGAGCCTCACCTGAGCTCTGAGCTCCAGCTCCACCTGAGGAGGTAACAACACACCTGGAAGTTAGAGGAAGGGGGGTTATCTCTGTCACTGGCTGTTTTCTACCTGAGGGTATGCTCCTACGGAGGATATAGTCTGACCTTTGACCCCTGTCACATGACATTCCTCTCTCTTCACTGTCAGACATTGTAAACAAAAACATTAAATATGAGACTGTCAGCATTTTCTAGACTCTAAAAGCAATAAAATGTCTGTTTTTCTCTGGTTTGATGATTCTAAAAACTAAAAGAGTTTCAGTAAAGTCCTCTAACCTTAGAAACCCGGTCTCCTGGTCTTCACAGCCCTCTTCAGGCTGGTTTCAGTTTTACTAAAGCTTCCTGTCTACTGAATCTAAACTCTGCTACGGTGAAAGCTCTCCAAAAGCCAAACCCTGGATCTATCCATGAACTACACCATGAGAGGGTTTCACTGTCAGGCTGCGGGTCAAGACCATATTCTCTGGAGGTCAACTAACCTAAATCAGACAAGGTCTGACCCTCTAAGTCTGACCCTCCTGGTCTGACTCTTCAGGTCTGACCCTCCTTGTCTGACCCTCTAGGTCTGATTCTCTGAGTCTGACCCTCTGAGTCTAACACTCCTGGTCCGTCTCCAGGTCTGAGCGTCTAAGTCTGACCCTCCTGGTCTGACCCTCTAGGTCTGACCCTCTAGGTCTGACCCTCTGAGTCTGACCCTCTAAGTCTGACCCTCCCGGTTGTACCCTCCAAGTCTGACTATCCAGGTCTGACCCTCTAAGTCTGACCCTCCAGGTGTGACTCTCCAAGTCTGAGATTCTAAGTCTGACCTCCTGGTCTGACCCTCCAGGTTTGACCCTGTAAGTCTGACCCTACAGGTCTCACCCTCTGAGTCTGACCCTCTAAGTCTGACCCTCCAGGTCTGACCCTCTAAGTCTGACGCTCCAGGTCTGACCCTCTAAGTCTGACCCTCCAGGTGTGACTCTCCAAGTCTGAGATTCTAAGTCTGACCCTCCTGGTCTGACCCTCTAAGTCTGATCCTCAAGATCTGACACTCTGAGTCTGACCCTCTGAGTCTGACCCTCTAAGTCTGACCCTCCTGGTCTGACCCTCTAAGTCTGATCTCCTGGTCTGACCCTCTAAGTCTGATCTCCTGGTCTGACCCTCCAGGTCTAACCCTCTAAGTCTGACCCTCCAGGTCTGATTCTCCAGGTCTGACCCTCCAAGTCTGACCCTCCAGGTCTGACTCTCCAGGTCTGACCCTCTATGTCTGACCTCCTGGTCTGACCCTCTAAGTCTGACCCTCCTGGTCTGACCCTCTAAATCTGACCCTCCTGGTCTAAACCCTCCAGGTCTGACCCTCCAGGTGTGACCCTGTAAGTCTGACCCTCCAGGTCTGACCCTCCTGGTCTGACCCTCTGAGTCTGACCCTCTAAGTCTGATCCTCCTGGTCTGACTCTCCAGGTCTGACCCTCTAATTCTGACCCTCCTGGTCTGACCCTCCAAGTCTGACCCTCTAAATCTGACCCTCCTGGTCTAAACCCTCCAGGTCTGCCCTTTCAGGTGTGACCCTGTAAGTCTCACCCTCTAGGTCTGACCCCACAGGTCTGACCCTCCTGGTCTGACCCTCCTAGTCTGATCCTCCTGGTCTGACTCTCTAAGTCTGACCCTCTGAGTCTGACTCTCTTAGTCTGACTCTCCAGGTCTGACCCTCTAAGTCTGACCCTCCTGGTCTGACCCTCTAAGTCTGACCCTCCTGGTCTGACCCTCCTTGTCTGACCCTCCAAGTCTGACGCTCCAGGTCTGAGCCTCTAAGTCCGACCCTCCAGGTCTGCCCCTCCTGGTCTGACCCTCTAAGTCTGACCCTCCTGGTCTGAGCCTCCAGGTCTGCCCCTCCTGGTCTGACCCTCTAAGTCTGACCCTCCAGGTCTGACCCTCTAAGTCTGACCCTCCAGGTCTGAGCCTCCAGGTCTGCCCCTCCTGGTCTGACCCTCTAAGTCTGACCCTCCAGGTCTGAGCCTCTAAGTCTGACCCTCCAGGTCTGAGCCTCCAGGTCTGACCCTCTGAGTCTGACTCTCCAGGTCTGACTCTCCAAGTCTGACCCTCCTGGTCTGACCCTCTAAGTCTGACCCTCCAGGTCTGACTCTCCAAGTCTGACCCTCCAGGTCTGACCCTCTAAGTCTGACGCTCCAGGTCTGACCCTCTAAGTCTGACGCTCCAGGTTTGAGACTCCACGTCTGCCCCTCCTGGTCTGACCCTCCAGGTCTGACCCGCTGAGTCTGACCCTCTAAGTCTGATCCTCCAGGTCTGACCCTCTAAGTCTGATCCTCCAGGTCTGACCCTCTCAGTCTGACCCTCCTGGTCTGACCCTCTAAATCTGACCCTCTAAGTCTGACCCTCCAGGTCTGATCCTGTACCTGCTTCATGCTGAGCTGTCCTCTCTCCAGAGCTTTTCTGAAACCCATCTTCCCATGGAAGAACCCCCTCTGGTTCACTAGCGTGGAGTCCGCCTGCAGACCCTGGCACACGGGGACGCCCTCGGACAGGTTGGCATGGAGACCGATGGGGATGCTGTGTCTGAGGGACAGAGAGACAGAGACACGGGGACGTCACCTGACACTCTGACAGTCAAATCTGTGTGGGCGTGGCTAGAGAACACTGGAGGATGTTCGATCTCTCAACTCAACCAGTTACCAGAAAACATTCTTAGTAAGTGAACAGGAAACAAACCAGCCTGAACTAATATAATCCAGAACTAATATAATCCAGCTCTCAGTTAAAGAGACAGAAACAAACCAGCCTGAACTAATATAATCCAGACTAGCATAATCCAGCTCTCAGTTAAAGAGACAGAAACAAACCAGCCTGAACTAATATAATCCAGAACTAATATAATCCAGAACTAATATAATCCAGAAATAATATATTCCAGAACTAATATAATCCAGAACTAATATAATCCAGAACTAATATAATCCAGCTCTCAGTTAAAGAGACAGAAACAAACCAGCCTGAACTAATATAATCCAGAACTAATAAAATCCAGAACTAATATAATCCAGAACTAATATATTCCAGAACTAATATAATCCAGAACTAATATATTCCAGAACTAATATAATCCAGGACTAATATAATCCAGAACTAATATAATCCAGAACTAATATAATCCAGCTCTCAGTTAAAGAGACAGACAAACAAACCAGCATGACCTGATATAATCCAGAACTAATATAATCCAGAACTAATATAATCCAGAACTAATATAATCCAGCTCTCAGTTAAAGAGACAGAAACAAACCAGCCAGAACTAATATAATCCAGAACTAATATAATCCAGAACTAATATAATCCAGAACTAATATAATCCAGCTCTCAGTTAAAGAGACAGAAACAAACCAGCCTGAACTAATATAATCCAGAACTAGCATAATCCAGCTCTCAGTTAAAGAGACAGAAACAAACCTGCCTGAACTAATATAATCCAGAACTAATATAATCCAGAACTAATATAATCCAGCTCTCAGTTAAATAAACAGAAAAACAAACCAGCCTGAACTAATATAATCCAGAACTAATATAATCCAGAACTAGCATAATCCAGAACTAATATAATCCAGAACTAATATAATCCACCTCTCAGTTAGAGAGACAGAGAAACAAACCAGCCTGAACTAATATATTCCAGAACTAATATAATCCAGAACTAATATAATCCAGCTCTCAGTTAAAGAGACAGACAAACAAACCAGCATGACCTGATATAATCCAGAACTAATATAATCCAGAACTAATATAATTCAGAACTAATATATTCCAGAACTAATATAATCCAGAACTAATATAATCCGGCTCTCAGTTAAAGAGACAGAGAAACAAACCAGCCTGAACTAGTATAATCCAGAACTAATATAATCCAGAACTAATATAATTCAGAACTAATATATTCCAGAACTAATATAATCCAGAACTAATATAATCCAGCTCTCAGTTAAAGAGACAGAGAAACAAACCAGCCTGAATTAATATAATCCAGAACTAATATAATCCAGAACTAATATAATCCAGGACTAATATAATCCAGAACTAATATAATCCAGCTCTTAGTTAAAGAGACAGACAAACAAACCAGCATGACCTGATATAATCCAGAACTAATATAATCCAGAACTAATATAATCCAGAACTAATATAATCCAGAACTAATATAATCCGGCTCTCAGTTACAGAGACAGAAACAAACCAGCCTGAACTAATATAATCCAGAACTAATATAATCCAGAACTAATATATTCCAGAACTAATATAATCCAGAACTAATATAATCCAGCTCTCAGTTAAAGAGACAGACAAACAAACCAGCCTGAACTAATATAATCCAGAACTAATATAATCCAGAACTAATATAATCCAGGACTAATATAATCCAGAACTAATATAATCCAGCTCTCAGTTAAAGAGACAGACAAACAAACCAGCATGACCTGATATAATCCAGAACTAATATAATCCAGAACTAATATAATCCAGAACTAATATAATCCGGCTGTCAGTTAAAGACACAGAAACAAACCAGCCTGAACTAATATAATCCAGAACTAATATAATCCGGCTCTCAGTTAAAGAGACAGAAAAACAAACCAGCCTGAACTAATATAATCCAGAACTAACATAATCCAGAACTAGCATAATCCAGAACTAATATAATCCAGAACTAATATAATCCAGCTCTCAGTTAGAGAGACAGAGAAACAAACCAGCCTGAACTAATAAAATCCAGAACTAATATAATCAAGCTCTCAGTTAAAGACACAGAAACAAACCAGCCTGAACTAGCATAATCCAGAACTAATATAATCCAGCTCTCAGTTAAAGAGACAGAAAAACAAACCAGTCTGAACTAATATAATCAAGAACTAATATAATCCAGAACTAATATAATCCACCTCTCAGTTAGAGAGACAGAGAAACAAACCAGCCTGAACTAATATAATCAGAACTAATATAATCCAGAACTAATATATTCCAGAACTAATAAAATCCAGAACTAATATAATCCAAAACTAATATAATCCAGAACTAATATAATCCAGCTCTCAGTTAAAGAGACAGAGAAACAAACCAGCATGACCTGATATAATCCAGAACTAATATAATCCAGAACTAATATTATCCAGAACTAATATAATCCACCTCTCAGTTAGAGAGACAGAGAGACAAACCAGCCTGAACTAATATAATCCAGAACTAATATAATCCAGCACTCAGTTAAAGAGACAGAAAAACAAACCAGCCTGAACTAATATAATCCAGAACTAATATAATCCAGAACTAGCATAATCCAGAACTAAAATAATCCAGCTCTCAGTTAAAGAGACATAAAAACAAACCAGCCTGAACTAATATAATCCAGAACTAGCATAATCCAGAACTAGCATAATCCAGAAGTAATATAATCCAGAACTAATATAATTCAGCTCTCAGTTAGAGAGACAGAGAAACAAACCAGCATGACCTGATATAATCAAGAACTAATATAATCCAGAACTAATATAATCCAGAACTAATATAATCCAAAACTAATATAATCCAGAATTTATATAATCCAGCTCTCAGTTAAAGAGACAGACAAACAAATAAGCATGACCTGATATAATCCAGAACTAACATAATCCAGAATTAATATAATCCAGAACTAATATAATCCAGAACTAGTATAATCCAGAACTAATATAATCCAGAACTAGTATAATCCAGAACTAATATAATCCAGATCTAGTATAATCCAGAACTAATATAATCCAGCTCTCAGTTAAAGAGACAGACAAACAAACCAGCATGACCTGATATAATCCAGAACTAATATAATCCAGAATTAATATAATCCAGAACTAATATAATCCAGAACTAATATAATCCAGAACTAATATAATCCAGAACTAATATAATCCAGAACTAATATAATCCAGAACTAGTATAATCCAGAACTAATATAATCCAGAACTAATATAATCCAGAACTAGCATAATCCAGAACTAAAATAATCCAGCTCTCAGTTAAAGAGACATAAAAACAAACCAGCCTGAACTAATATAATCCAGAACTAGCATAATCCAGAACTAGCATAATCCAGAAGTAATATAATCCAGAACTAATATAATTCAGCTCTCAGTTAGAGAGACAGAGAAACAAACCAGCATGACCTGATATAATCAAGAACTAATATAATCCAGAACTAATATAATCCAGAACTAATATAATCCAAAACTAATATAATCCAGAACTAATATAATCCAGCTCTCAGTTAAAGAGACAGACAAACAAACCAGCATGACCTGATATAATCCAGAACTAATATAATCCAGAATTAATATAATCCAGAACTAATATAATCCACAACTAATATAATCCAGAACTAGTATAATCCAGAACCAATATAATCCAGAACTAATATAATCCAGAACTAATATAATCCAGAACTAGTATAATCCAGAACTAATATAATCCAGAACTAATATAATCCAGAACTAGTATAATCCAGAACTAATATAATCCAGCTCTCAGTTAAAGAGACAGACAAACAAACCAGCATGACCTGATATAATCCAGAACTAATATAATCCAGAATTAATATAATCCAGAACTAATATAATCCAGAACTAATATAATCCAGAACTAGTATAATCCAGAACTAATATAATCCAGAACTAATATAATCCAGACCTAAAATAATCCAGAACTAGTATAATCCAGAACTAACATAATCCGGAACATACATAATCCAGAACTAATATAATCCAGAACTAATATAATCCAGAACTAGTATAATCCAGAACTAATATAATCCAGAACTAGTATAATCCAGAACTAATATAATCCAGAACTAATATAATCCAGAACTAGTATAATCCAGAACTAATATAATCCAGAACTAGTATAATCCAGAACTAATATAATCCAGAATTAATATAATCCAGAACTAATATAATCCAGAACATACATAATCCAGAACTAATATAATCCAGAACTAGTATAATCCAGAACTAATATAATCCAGAACTAGTATAATCCAGAACTAATATAATCCAGAACTAGTATAATCCAGAACTAATATAATCCAGAACTAGTATAATCCAGAACTAATATAATCCAGAATTAATATAATCCAGAACTAATATAATCCAGCTCTCAGTTAAAGAGACAGACAAACAAACCAGCATGACCTGATATAATCCAGAATTAATATAATCCAGAACTAATATAATCCAGAACTAATATAATCCAGAACTAGTATAATCCAGAACTAATATAATCCAGAACTAATATAATCCAGAACTAATATAATCCAGACCTAAAATAATCCAGAACTAATATAATCCAGAATTAATATAATCCAGAACTAATATAATCCAGAACTAATATAATCCAGAACTAATATAATCCAGAACTAGTATAATCCAGAACTAATATAATCCAGAACTAGTATAATCCAGAACTAATATAATCCAGAACTAATATAATCCAGAACTAGTATAATCCAGAACTAATATAATCCAGAATTAATATAATCCAGAACTAATATAATCCAGAACTAGTATAATCCAGAACTAATATAATCCAGAACTAGTATAATCCAGAACTAATATAATCCAGAACTAGTATAATCCAGAACTAATATAATCCAGAATTAATATAATCCAGAACTAATATAATCCAGAACATACATAATCCAGAACTAATATAATCCAGAACTAGTATAATCCAGAACTAATATAATCCAGAACTAGTATAATCCAGAACTAATATAATCCAGAACTAGTATAATCCAGAACTAATATAATCCAGAACTAGTATAATCCAGAACTAATATAATCCAGAATTAATATAATCCAGAACTAATATAATCCAGAACTTACATAATCCAGAACTAATATAATCCAGAACTAGTATAATCCAGAACTAATATAATCCAGAACTAGTATAATCCAGAACTAATATAATCCAGAACTAGTATAATCCAGAACTAATATAATCCAGAACTAGTATAATCCAGAACTAATATAATCCAGAATTAATATAATCCAGAACTAATATAATCCAGAACATACATAATCCAGAACTAATATAATCCAGAACTAGTATAATCCAGAACTAATATAATCCAGAACTAGTATAATCCAGAACTAATATAATCCAGAACTAGTATAATCCAGAACTAATATAATCCAGAACTAATATAATCCAGAACTAGTATAATCCAGAACTAATATAATCCAGAATTAATATAATCCAGAACTAATATAATCCAGAACATACATAATCCAGAACTAATATAATCCAGAACTAGTATAATCCAGAACTAATATAATCCAGAACTAGTATAATCCAGAACTAATATAATCCAGAACTAGTATAATCCAGAACTAATATAATCCAGAACTAATATAATCCAGAACTAGTATAATCCAGAACTAATATAATCCAGAATTAATATAATCCAGAACTAATATAATCCAGAACATACATAATCCAGAACTAATATAATCCAGAACTAGTATAATCCAGAACTAATATAATCCAGAACTAGTATAATCCAGAACTAATATAATCCAGAACTAGTATAATCCAGAACTAATATAATCCAGACCTAAAATAATCCAGAACTAATATAATCCAGAATTAATATAATCCAGAACTAATATAATCCAGAACATACATAATCCAGAACTAATATAATCCAGAACTAGTATAATCCAGAACTAATATAATCCAGAACTAGTATAATCCAGAACTAATATAATCCAGAACTAGTATAATCCAGAACTAATATAATCCAGAATTAATATAATCCAGAACTAGTATAATCCAGAACTAATATAATCCAGAACTAGTATAATCCAGAACTAATATAATCCAGAATTAATATAATCCAGAACTAGTATAATCCAGAACTAATATAATCCAGAACTAATATAATCCAGAACTAGTATAATCCAGAACTAATATAATCCAGAACTAGTATAATCCAGAACTAATATAATCCAGAACTAATATAATCCAGAACTAGTATAATCCAGAACTAATATAATCCAGAATTAATATAATCCAGAACTAATATAATCCAGAACATACATAATCCAGAACTAATATAATCCAGAACTAGTATAATCCAGAACTAATATAATCCAGAACTAGTATAATCCAGAACTAATATAATCCAGAACTAGTATAATCCAGAACTAGTATAATCCAGAACTAATATAATCCAGAACTAGTATAATCCAGAACTAATATAATCCAGAATTAATATAATCCAGAACTAATATAATCCAGAACATACATAATCCAGAACTAATATAATCCTGAACTAGTATAATCCAGAACTAATATAATCCAGAACTAGTATAATCCAGAACTAATATAATCCAGAACTAGTATAATCCAGAACTAATATAATCCAGAATTAATATAATCCAGAACTAATATAATCCAGAATTAATATAATCCAGAACTAATATAATCCAGAACATACATAATCCAGAACTAATATAATCCAGAACTAGTATAATCCAGAACTAATATAATCCAGAACTAGTATAATCCAGAACTAATATAATCCAGAACTAGTATAATCCAGAACTAATATAATCCAGAATTAATATAATCCAGAACTAGTATAATCCAGAACTAATATAATCCAGAACTAGTATAATCCAGAACTAATATAATCCAGAATTAATATAATCCAGAACTAGTATAATCCAGAACTAATATAATCCAGAACTAGTATAATCCAGAACTAATATAATCCAGAACTAGTATAATCCAGAACTAATATAATCCAGAATTAATATAATCCAGAACTAATATAATCCAGAACATACATAATCCAGAACTAATATAATCCAGAACTAGTATAATCCAGAACTAATATAATCCAGAACTAGTATAATCCAGAACTAATATAATCCAGAACTAGTATAATCCAGAACTAATATAATCCAGAACTAGTATAATCCAGAACTAATATAATCCAGAATTAATATAATCCAGAACTAATATAATCCAGAACATACATAATCCAGAACTAATATAATCCAGAACTAGTATAATCCAGAACTAATATAATCCAGAACTAGTATAATCCAGAACTAATATAATCCAGAACTAATATAATCCAGCTCTCAGTCAGAGAGGAAGTGAAAACTTTAACCCCTCAGCTGTTCTCTGAAATCTGACTGAACTTTGATAAAACCCGTCAGTGCTGCCAGCTTAATCGGATATCTGTGTGGTGGTATCCTCCCACTCAGGTGAACACCCCGTTACCATCATCGTCACCACCGACCTCTTGGCCAGATCAGCGGCCTCCTTAGCGGCGGCGGCGTTGACCAGCAGCGACACGTTGGACAGTCCTCCGGCCTGGAAACAGTCGACGATGCCCTGGTTCCTCCTGGGACAGTAACCAAAGTCATCTCCCGTCACCACCAGCTTCATCCTGCTCTGTGGCATCGTCTCTGCTCTCTGAGGATGGCGAGAAGGACGGCGAGGAGACATGTTAGCAGAACAGTTCATCATACTGACTCTTAAGTGTAAACTCCTCAGTCACCCGCAATTTCCACATAGGACGAGCGCGCCGCGCACCGAAGCGCCGCGGGTTTGGCCCGACCTATTGGAGAGCGACCTCGCCCACTGGAAGCGAGTGTAGAACGCAGTGCTGCAGCGCGCAGACCTGATCAGCAGGAAGTGACCACGGGAGAACTGAGATTCACGCAGGAATAGCGTGTTAACAGCGGACTGTTGTACCTTGTAGTGGTCATTTCTCATCCTCTCTGGTCTAAGTCCATGATATTACTGCTTCACTGGGTGAGGACATTAGGAAGTTCAAAGGTTAAAGTTTGCTTAAAGGATCTGTGGTTTTATGGAACATTCTTTGGCTAAATATCCTCAAAAGTTAACTTTTCCTTTTCAATGGCGCCGTCGTAGTGCTGTGACTCTCTGACCTCTCGGTGACCTTTGCTCTCGCTGCAGGATGAGATGCAATGTTGATATAGTGAAGATTTATGATCAGGAGTCCGTGCATTGTGTTTCATTTTGAAAGAACCGGACGTTCTACACTTGTGACTGAGTCAGTTAAACAGAGTAAACACCTCTAAACCAGACACTAACGCCTTATCAGCTGATGAGACCAGACTAGGGAACCGGGTCCCTATGACTCCATCAGACCAGATTAGACTACGAAGACCTGAACCCAGGAGAACTAAAGCCGTGTTTCCATCAGGGGGGTCCGGTTTGATTTAGTTGAGTTTGGTATGGTTTGGTACGCTAAACCCCAAAATAGTTAGCGTTTCCTCAGACACCCGTGCTCTCACTTGGGTGGGCGGGGCTGTAAAAGCATGCATGTAAAGTCACAGACGGCGTGAGTCAGCTGTTCCTGCTGCAGTTATAGAAAGGATGAGTGACAGAAATCAGTCGGGAATAAGCAGTAAACAGCTTTATTTCAGCTGGAAGTGCTTTTTTAAAAAAATAACCACATCTCAATGATGTTAACCGCTGTCAGTCCAGATCCTCAGCTGATGAATACGTGTACAGAGACGGTTTGAGTCGTAACGCTACGTTAATATGTGAATATATCTAGTCTAGAACAGTTTTTATGACTAAATCTGAAAGTTCAGAGCTGTACTGTGAGACTTCACCTCATTCAAAATAAAGTTAAAGTTCAGCTGGTGTTAAAATCAAGCTAGATTAAGTCAGAAATCCGGGGTGCGCTGATCTCGTTTTAAAATAGTCTGCAGCCTGAAGTTTTACGAGCCCGTCCAACAACCACAGAGCGATGTTTTCACAGGTTACCTAACGTAAGACGTAGATTAATAACTAGTTACAGAGAATGAACTGTTCGAAGGCTTCGTACAAAACTTCAGCATTAATTTAGTTTCTCATCCATGGCGGATGGATCAGGCTGATGTGAGCCTTCAGGTTCTGCTTTGTGTTCTTAAAATCATCCAGATAAACGTCAGGAAACTGGATTTGTGGCCAGAAAGCAATATCCACAGACTAGGAAACAGTTTGGATCTCCGTCCAGTCCAAATATTTCCCATTTAGGCAGATAATGGTCAGTTTTTCTCCCGTCGTCGCCCACTTCTCACAGCGCAGACTTCCGTGTTTGAAGCCCGGAGGCGAGCAGCTGAGTCGCGCGCTGACGTGACGTCAGTGCAGCCCCTGCTGTTGTGTGTAGCTCCACCTTATTGGTACGGTTAGGTAAGATTGGCACCCCTACGGAAGGGTGCTGAAAAGTGGGACGGTACGGGTCGGTTTTTTGGGCCCCTTTCTCTATGGAAACGCCAAAAAAAGTGTGCCGTACCGCGCCGAACTGAGCCAGACCGCTCAGTGGAAACAACCTATAAGACCACCGTTAGCACAGCAGTCTAGATGAAAGGAGAGGAGATTTTATCGCCCCAGTGGGGGCCAGGATCTGGACTGGGGTCTAACCTGAGGGCTGACCAGGATCAACATTTAACCAAAACCTGTCAACCTCATTTTCAGCAGTGATGAATTATGGGAAATAAAAAACCTAGCTCTGATGATAAAGGATTTTTGGATTTAAAAAGTCAAAATGATTAAAGGCTCAAAATCTGAAATAAAAAGGCAAACTTATTAGATCAAAGGGTCAAAACACAAAATTATAAGAAAAAAGGATAGAAAAAATAAAATATAAGGCAGAAATATGAGACTGAAAATCAAAATCATGAATCTAAAAGAACAAAACATGAGTCAAAATTCACAGCTGTGAATTTAAAAGCTGAAATATGAGAAGATAAAATAAAAGGTTGGGACTTTTAAAGGTCAAAATGGGAGGTAAACTTTAAAATCATGACTTTAAAGGCTAAATATGAGGAAAAAAATGAGATTCATGAGCTAACTGGCCAAAATATGAAATAAAAAAAAATCTGAATCTAAGTTTAAGTTCTAACTGAAATAAATAAATAAATAAAGCTGAAACTAAAAATAACTTTTATGTCAGACAGGAGTTTAGGAGGAGAGTTCAGAATATATCACAGTAACAATTAAGTCATTAATATCTATGTTTATCCATAAGGATCAATGTTTAAATACACTGTTTAATTATTATTAATGTTTAAATAGAAACTTTAAAAGTCCGGGATTGTAGAGAGAAGTCTGTAACGTCAATCCTAAAACTGTTCCTTTCAAAATAAGAGCACGAATCAACAACTGTTCCTTTCAAAATAAGAGCACAAATCAACAACTGTTCCTTTCAAAATAAGAGCACGAATAAAAAACTGTTCCTTTCAAAATAAGAGCACAAATCAAACTAATAGAGTAAAAACCCTGCAGAAAGGACAGAAACAAGAACAGAAATCCGGGTTCAGTCTCCCTATGAAGTTTAGAGCTCTGTTAGAGTTAAATCCCAGTACACAGACCCGTCTTTAGTCCAAATCCCAGTACACAGACCCGTCTTTAGTCCAAATCCCAGTACACAGACCCGTCTTTGGTCCAAATCCCAGTACACAGACCCGTCTTTGGTCCAAATCCCAGTACACAGACCCGTCTTTAGTCCAAATCCCAGTACACAGACCCGTCTTTAGTCCAAATCCCAGTACACAGACCCGTCTTTAGTCCAAATCCCAGTACACAGACCCGTCTTTAGTCCAAATCCCAGTACACAGACCCGTCTTTAGTCCAAATCCCAGTACTCAGACCCGTCTTTAGTCCAAATCCCAGTACTCAGACCCGTCTTTAGTCCAAATCCCAGTACACAGACCCGTCTTTAGTCCAAATCCCAGTACTCAGACCCGTCTTTAGTCCAAATCCCAGTACTCAGACCCGTCTTTAGTCCAAATCCCAGTACACAGACCCGTCTTTAGTCCAAATCCCAGTACACAGACCCGTCTTTAGTCCAAATCCAAGTACTCAGACCCATCTTTAGTTCAAATCCCAGTACACAGACCCGTCTTTAGTCCAAATCCCAGTACACCGACCCATCTTTAGTCCAAATCCCAGTACACAGACCCGTCTTTAGTCCAAATCCCAGTACACAGACCCGTCTTTAGTCCAAATCCCAGTACACAGACCCGTCTTTAGTCCAAATCCCAGTACACAGACCCGTCTTTAGTCCAAATCCCAGTACACAGACCCGTCTTTAGTCCAAATCCCAGTACACAGACCCGTCTTTAGTCCAAATCCCAGTACACAGACCCGTCTTTAGTCCAAATCCCAGTACACAGACCCGTCTTTAGTCCAAATCCCAGTACACAGACCCGTCTTTGGTCCAAATCCCAGTACACAGACCCGTCTTTAGTCCAAATCCCAGTACACAGACCCGTCTTTAGTCCAAATCCCAGTACACAGACCCGTCTTTAGTCCAAATCCCAGTACACAGACCCGTCTTTAGTCCAAATCCCAGTACACAGACCCATCTTTAGTCCAAATCCCAGTACACAGACCCGTCTTTAGTCCAAATCCCAGTACACAGACCCATCTTTAGTCCAAATCCCAGTACACAGACCCATCTTTAGTCCAAATCCCAGTACACAGACCCGTCTTTAGTCCAAATCCCAGTACACAGACCCGTCTTTAGTCCAAATCCCAGTACTCAGACCCATCTTTAGTCCAAATCCCAGTACACAGACCCGTCTTTAGTCCAAATCCCAGTACACAGACCCGTCTTTAGTCCAAATCCCAGTACACAGACCCGTCTTTAGTCCAAATCCCAGTACTCAGACCCGTCTTTAGTCCAAATCCCAGTACACAGACCCATCTTTAGTCCAAATCCCAGTACTCAGACCCGTCTTTAGTCCAAATCCCAGTACACAGACCCATCTTTAGTCCAAATCCCAGTACTCAGACCCATCTTTAGTCCAAATCCCAGTACTCAGACCCGTCTTTAGTCCAAATCCCAGTACACAGACCCATCTTTAGTCCAAATCCCAGTACACAGACCCATCTTTAGTCCAAATCCCAGTACTCAGACCCGTCTTTAGTCCAAATCCCAGTACACAGACCCGTCTTTAGTCCAAATCCCAGTACACAGACCCGTCTTTAGTCCAAATCCCAGTACACAGACCCGTCTTTAGTCCAAATCCCAGTACACAGACCCATCTTTAGTCCAAATCCCAGTACACAGACCCGTCTTTAGTCCAAATCCCAGTACACAGACCCGTCTTTAGTCCAAATCCCAGTACACAGACCCATCTTTAGTCCAAATCCCAGTACACAGACCCATCTTTAGTCCAAATCCCAGTACACAGACCCGTCTTTAGTCCAAATCCCAGTACACAGACCCGTCTTTAGTCCAAATCCCAGTACTCAGACCCGTCTTTAGTCCAAATCCCAGTACACAGACCCATCTTTAGTCCAAATCCCAGTACTCAGACCCGTCTTTAGTCCAAATCCCAGTACACAGACCCATCTTTAGTCCAAATCCCAGTACACAGACCCATCTTTAGTCCAAATCCCAGTACACAGACCCGTCTTTAGTCCAAATCCCAGTACACAGACCCATCTTTAGTCCAAATCCCAGTACACAGACCCGTCTTTAGTCCAAATCCCAGTACACAGACCCGTCTTTAGTCCAAATCCCAGTACACAGACCCGTCTTTAGTCCAAATCCCAGTACACAGACCCGTCTTTAGTCCAAATCCCAGTACACAGACCCGTCTTTAGTCCAAATCCCAGTACACAGACCCGTCTTTAGTCCAAATCCCAGTACACAGACCCGTCTTTAGTCCAAATCCCAGTACACAGACCCATCTTTAGTCCAAATCCCAGTACACAGACCCGTCTTTAGTCCAAATCCCAGTACACAGACCCGTCTTTAGTCCAAATCCCAGTACTCAGACCCGTCTTTAGTCCAAATCCCAGTACACAGACCCGTCTTTAGTCCAAATCCCAGTACTCAGACCCGTCTTTAGTCCAAATCCCAGTACACAGACCCGTCTTTAGTCCAAATCCCAGTACACAGACCCGTCTTTAGTCCAAATCCCAGTACACAGACCCGTCTTTAGTCCAAATCCCAGTACACAGACCCGTCTTTAGTCCAAATCCCAGTACACAGACCCGTCTTTAGTCCAAATCCCAGTACACAGACCCATCTTTAGTCCAAATCCCAGTACTCAGACCCGTCTTTAGTCCAAATCCCAGTACACAGACCCATCTTTAGTCCAAATCCCAGTACACAGACCCATCTTTAGTCCAAATCCCAGTACACAGACCCGTCTTTAGTCCAAATCCCAGTACACAGACCCGTCTTTAGTCCAAATCCCAGTACACAGACCCGTCTTTAGTCCAAATCCCAGTACACAGACCCGTCTTTAGTCCAAATCCCAGTACACAGACCCATCTTTAGTCCAAATCCCAGTACACAGACCCGTCTTTAGTCCAAATCCCAGTACACAGACCCATCTTTAGTCCAAATCCCAGTACTCAGACCCGTCTTTAGTCCAAATCCCAGTACACAGACCCGTCTTTAGTCCAAATCCCAGTACACAGACCCATCTTTAGTCCAAATCCCAGTACTCAGACCCGTCTTTAGTCCAAATCCCAGTACACAGACCCATCTTTAGTCCAAATCCCAGTACTCAGACCCATCTTTAGTCCAAATCCCAGTACACAGACCCGTCTTTAGTCCAAATCCCAGTACACAGACCCATCTTTAGTCCAAATCCCAGTACACAGACCCATCTTTAGTCCAAATCCCAGTACTCAGACCCGTCTTTAGTCCAAATCCCAGTACACAGACCCGTCTTTAGTCCAAATCCCAGTACACAGACCCGTCTTTAGTCCAAATCCCAGTACACAGACCCGTCTTTAGTCCAAATCCCAGTACACAGACCCATCTTTAGTCCAAATCCCAGTACACAGACCCGTCTTTAGTCCAAATCCCAGTACACAGACCCGTCTTTAGTCCAAATCCCAGTACACAGACCCATCTTTAGTCCAAATCCCAGTACACAGACCCATCTTTAGTCCAAATCCCAGTACACAGACCCGTCTTTAGTCCAAATCCCAGTACACAGACCCGTCTTTAGTCCAAATCCCAGTACACAGACCCGTCTTTAGTCCAAATCCCAGTACACAGACCCGTCTTTAGTCCAAATCCCAGTACACAGACCCGTCTTTAGTCCAAATCCCAGTACACAGACCCATCTTTAGTCCAAATCCCAGTACTCAGACCCATCTTTAGTCCAAATCCCAGTACACAGACCCGTCTTTAGTCCAAATCCCAGTACACAGACCCGTCTTTAGTCCAAATCCCAGTACACAGACCCGTCTTTAGTCCAAATCCCAGTACACAGACCCGTCTTTAGTCCAAATCCCAGTACACAGACCCGTCTTTAGTCCAAATCCCAGTACACAGACCCGTCTTTAGTCCAAATCCCAGTACACAGACCCGTCTTTAGTCCAAATCCCAGTACACAGACCCGTCTTTAGTCCAAATCCCAGTACACAGACCCGTCTTTAGTCCAAATCCCAGTACACAGACCCATCTTTAGTCCAAATCCCAGTACACAGACCCATCTTTAGTCCAAATCCCAGTACTCAGACCCGTCTTTAGTCCAAATCCCAGTACACAGACCCGTCTTTAGTCCAAATCCCAGTACACAGACCCATCTTTAGTCCAAATCCCAGTACACAGACCCATCTTTAGTCCAAATCCCAGTACACAGACCCGTCTTTAGTCCAAATCCCAGTACACAGACCCGTCTTTAGTCCAAATCCCAGTACACAGACCCATCTTTAGTCCAAATCCCAGTACTCAGACCCGTCTTTAGTCCAAATCCCAGTACTCAGACCCATCTTTAGTCCAAATCCCAGTACTTAGACCCGTCTTTAGTCCAAATCCCAGTACTCAGACCCGTCTTTAGTCCAAATCCCAGTACACAGACCCGTCTTTAGTCCAAATCCCAGTACACAGACCCATCTTTAGTCCAAATCCCAGTACACAGACCCATCTTTAGTCCAAATCCCAGTACACAGACCCATCTTTAGTCCAAATCCCAGTACTTAGACCCATCTTTAGTCCAAATCCCAGTACTCAGACCCGTCTTTAGTCCAAATCCCAGTACTCAGACCCATCTTTAGTCCAAATCCCAGTACACAGACCCATCTTTAGTCCAAATCCCAGTACTTAGACCCATCTTTAGTCCAAATCCCAGTACTCAGACCCGTCTTTAGTCCAAATCCCAGTACACAGACCCGTCTTTAGTCCAAATCCCAGTACTCAGACCCGTCTTTAGTCCAAATCCCAGTACACAGACCCATCTTTAGTCCAAATCCCAGTACTCAGACCCGTCTTTAGTCCAAATCCCAGTACACAGACCCGTCTTTAGTCCAAATCCCAGTACTCAGACCCGTCTTTAGTCCAAATCCCAGTACACAGACCCGTCTTTAGTCCAAATCCCAGTACACAGACCCATCTTTAGTCCAAATCCCAGTACACAGACCCGTCTTTAGTCCAAATCCCAGTACTCAGACCCGTCTTTAGTCCAAATCCCAGTACTCAGACCCATCTTTAGTCCAAATCCCAGTACACAGACCCGTCTTTAGTCCAAATCCCAGTACACAGACCCGTCTTTAGTCCAAATCCCAGTACACAGACCCGTCTTTAGTCCAAATCCCAGTACACAGACCCGTCTTTAGTCCAAATCCCAGTACACAGACCCATCTTTAGTCCAAATCCCAGTACTCAGACCCATCTTTAGTCCAAATCCCAGTACTCAGACCCGTCTTTAGTCCAAATCCCAGTACACAGACCCATCTTTAGTCCAAATCCCAGTACACAGACCCATCTTTAGTCCAAATCCCAGTACTCAGACCCATCTTTAGTCCAAATCCCAGTACACAGACGCATCTTTAGTCCAAATCCCAGTACTCAGACCCATCTTTAGTCCAAATCCCAGTACACAGACCCGTCTTTAGTCCAAATCCCAGTACACAGACCCGTCTTTAGTCCAAATCCCAGTACACAGACCCGTCTTTAGTCCAAATCCCAGTACACAGACCCGTCTTTAGTCCAAATCCCAGTACACAGACCCGTCTTTAGTCCAAATCCCAGTACACAGACCCGTCTTTAGTCCAAATCCCAGTACACAGACCCGTCTTTAGTCCAAATCCCAGTACACAGACCCGTCTTTAGTCCAAATCCCAGTACACAGACCCGTCTTTAGTCCAAATCCCAGTACACAGACCCGTCTTTAGTCCAAATCCCAGTACACAGACCCATCTTTAGTCCAAATCCCAGTACACAGACCCGTCTTTAGTCCAAATCCCAGTACTCAGACCCGTCTTTAGTCCAAATCCCAGTACACAGACCCGTCTTTAGTCCAAATCCCAGTACACAGACCCATCTTTAGTCCAAATCCCAGTACACAGACCCATCTTTAGTCCAAATCCCAGTACACAGACCCGTCTTTAGTCCAAATCCCAGTACACAGACCCGTCTTTAGTCCAAATCCCAGTACACAGACCCATCTTTAGTCCAAATCCCAGTACTCAGACCCGTCTTTAGTCCAAATCCCAGTACACAGACCCGTCTTTAGTCCAAATCCCAGTACTCAGACCCGTCTTTAGTCCAAATCCCAGTACACAGACCCGTCTTTAGTCCAAATCCCAGTACACAGACCCATCTTTAGTCCAAATCCCAGTACACAGACCCATCTTTAGTCCAAATCCCAGTACTTAGACCCATCTTTAGTCCAAATCCCAGTACTCAGACCCGTCTTTAGTCCAAATCCCAGTACTCAGACCCATCTTTAGTCCAAATCCCAGTACACAGACCCGTCTTTAGTCCAAATCCCAGTACTCAGACCCGTCTTTAGTCCAAATCCCAGTACACAGACCCATCTTTAGTCCAAATCCCAGTACACAGACCCATCTTTAGTCCAAATCCCAGTACACAGACCCGTCTTTAGTCCAAATCCCAGTACTCAGACCCATCTTTAGTCCAAATCCCAGTACACAGACCCGTCTTTAGTCCAAATCCCAGTACACAGACCCATCTTTAGTCCAAATCCCAGTACACAGACCCATCTTTAGTCCAAATCCCAGTACTCAGACCCGTCTTTAGTCCAAATCCCAGTACACAGACCCATCTTTAGTCCAAATCCCAGTACACAGACCCATCTTTAGTCCAAATCCCAGTACTCAGACCCGTCTTTAGTCCAAATCCCAGTACACAGACCCATCTTTAGTCCAAATCCCAGTACACAGACCCATCTTTAGTCCAAATCCCAGTACTCAGACCCGTCTTTAGTCCAAATCCCAGTACACAGACCCGTCTTTAGTCCAAATCCCAGTACACAGACCCGTCTTTAGTCCAAATCCCAGTACACAGACCCATCTTTAGTCCAAATCCCAGTACACAGACCCATCTTTAGTCCAAATCCCAGTACACAGACCTGTCTTTAGTCCGACGTGGATCTGGTCCGTCTCAGAGCGGAGTCTTAATCTGGTAGGAAATCTTCATGTGAGGATTAAATCCTTCTTAACTAGCCCCAGTAGAACCATTAAAACCATGACTAAACTTCTCCCAGTAGTTCCTCTCTGGGTCTCTGACCCTCCGGAGCTCCGGTCTCACCACCGGGAGGTCTACCCTCTCCTCTGCCGGTCACAGCCTCTCATCCTCGGTCACTCTCTCGGCTCCGCCCGGCAGATCCAGAAGTGCTCAAACACGATAATTTGATGTAACATCCTGTTAATCTCACCCATTTTATCACTCCAGTCTATCCATGTACGTCCGCAGGCTCACAGACACGGAGACAACACCGCGACTTCCGACTTTAGACCCGTTTACTACCGTCAATGGAGTCACACAGCGCCCCTAGTGGTCTGACACTAATACTACTGACTAGGACTCTACAGCGCCCCTAGTGGTCTGACACTAATACTACTGACTAGGACTCTACAGCGCCCCTAGTGGTCTGACACTAATACTACTGACTAGGACTCTACAGCGCCCCCAGTGGACGAACACCACCTCTCTAGAATGGAGTTATTTCCTCCACCAAGGAGCTGATCGACAGGGTTTGTTAGTTTGTTAGCAACATAACTCAAAAACTTATGGACAGATTTTGATGAAATTCTGAGGAAATGTCAGAAATGGCATGAGGAAGAACTGATTAGATTTTGGGAGTGATCCGGATCACTGTCTGGATCCAGGAATTGTTTAAAGGATTCTTCACTATTGGGAGATAGGGCTAATGGTGGAGGTCTGCGCTCTCTGAGTGCTTTTCTAGTTTTAAACTATTTTATAGACCAGACCGAAATCCCTGAGCCTCTGGAGGCACAGAGGAGGTGGAAAGTTCCAGACTGTTCTACTCCAGTTAAAGATATTTAGAGTTTACTCTGACTTATACAGGAAGAGGTTTCACAGTCAGAACTGAATTTTCCCCAATGAACAAAAACAATCAAAGACCCCAGAACCTCTGAGCAGGTGGTCCATTATGAGGGTTAGATGACTGACCCACAGATCTGATTCTGGTAGACCCCAGAACCTCTGAGCAGGTGGTCCATTATGAGGGTTAGATGACTGACCCACAGATCTGATTCTGGTAGACCCCAGAACCTCTCAGCAGGTGGTCCATTATGAGGGTTAGATGACTGACCCACAGATCTGATTCTGGTAGACCCCAGAACCTCCCTCTGTGCTGCGGGACGTCCTATGAAGGTGACATTAACGTGGTGATTATGGAGTAAACTAAAACCAGAATATCTTTTATATTTTAGATCAGGGGTGTCAAACCCAGTCACAACAGGGGCCAGATTCTGGATTCAAGTCTAACCTGAAGGCCTACCAGGGTCCACATTTAACCAGAACTGTCAGCCTCATTTTCACCAGGAATAAAATATGAAATAAAACAGCACTGATGATAAATCGCGTGGAAATTTAAAAAGTAAAAACGATAAGTTTAAAGGCTCAAATCTGAGATAAAATTCTAACTCATTAGTTCAAAGGTCAGAACATGAAATTCAAAATAGAAAACAATGTTTTTAAAGAACAAATATATGAGGAGAAAGTTGAAATCACGAGTTTAAAGGTCAAAATATGAATTAAAATTTTAAACTGTGAGTCTGATAGTTCAAAATATGGGATTAAAAAGCCAAAATTAGGGGTGCACCCGTGGTCGAGTGGTTAAGGAGGCACCATGTACGCGGGTGTCCCAGGTTTGAATTGGCCTGTGGCCCTTTACTGCAAGTCTCTCATTCTCATCCCTGTTTCTAAGTCCATCCACCGTCCTCCTCTATCCAATAAAGGCCCAAAAACAAATCTATAAAAAAAGGACAAAATTAGGAGTTGAAAATGTCAAAATATGAGCTAGAATTCAAAATAATGACTGAAAAAGTTAACAATATGACTTTGATTTATATTGGGAGTGTAAAAGGTCAAAGTATGATATCAAAAGTCAAAATCATAAGTTTGAGACGTAACCTTGAGATGCAAAATTGAAAATATGAAATAAAACACAAATGATTTTTCCCCATATTTTTGACTTTTTATGACATTTTTCTTACTCTTTACTTTTCCAGATTTTTATGGCTTAACAAGGAGATTTAAAATAATCATTTTTATACTGGAGTAAATCTGCAGACCTCAGACTGGGACAGGTAGAATACAGACAGGATCTGAATCTGCAGGCCGGATATAATCGTCCCACGGGCCAGATATGGCCCCCGGGCCTTGGGTTTGACACCTGTGTTTAAGATTCTTCAGACTAGCCACCGTTGGCCCTGATGACACCCTTCTGAGGTAAAGCCTGGGATGGTTTTCCCACAGTCTTGAAGGAGCTCCCAGAGGTGCTGAGCTCTTGTTGTCTGCTCTGATCCCAGACCCTCTCAGCTGGGTTTAGGTCCGGTGCTTTCAGAGGCCAGGTCCTCTGATGTAGACCCCCATCACTCTAGACAGTCCGTACACAGCTTAGAGGTGTGTTTGGGTCCCTGTCCTGTTAAAGAACAGTGATGGTCCCACAGAGTGCTGTAGCCACGATGAATTTAGACCAGATCACTTTTTAGTCTACCATAGGTGTTTGTTCATAGATGTGATGTTTTACACTGTCGGAATATTAACAGGCTGTAATATCACACCACCAATGTATGGCATGTGACTGACAGATGATAGAGAGCACTGTGGATAATGCTGGGCTACCAATGTTAGAAATATGTATATGATTTAACAGCAGTAGACTGACAGAGGTGTCTGTTCTCACCCCCCGTCATGAAGGTAAATGGGTTTGATTCACTTTTAAACATTCCTGTTTAGTGGCATTATTCCTTTAACCTACAGCTTTAAAATAAAACATTCCATTAGTTCTAGTAAACATTCCTGTTTAGTGGCATTATTCCTTTAACCTACAGCTTTAAAATAAAACATTCCATTAGTTCTAGTAAACATTCCTGTTTAGTGGCATTATTCCTTTAACCTACAGCTTTAAAATAAAACATTCCATTAGTTCTAGTAAACATTCCTGTTTAGTGGCATTATTCCTTTAACCTACAGCTTTAAAATAAAACATTCCATTAGTTCTAGTAAACATTCCTGTTTAGTGGCATTATTCCTTTAACCTACAGCTTTAAAATAAAACATTCCATTAGTTCTAGTAAACATTCCTGTTTAGTGGCATTATTCCTTTAACCTACAGCTTTAAAATAAAACATTCCATTAGTTCTAGTAAACATTCCTGTTTAGTGGCATTATTCCTTTAACCTACAGCTTTAAAATAAAACATTCCATTAGTTCTAGTAAACATTCCTGTTTAGTGGCATTATTCCTTTAACCTACAGCTTTAAAATAAAACATTCCATTAGTTCTAGTAAACATTCCTGTTTAGTGGCATTATTCCTTTAACCTACAGCTTTAAAATAAAACATTCCATTAGTTCTAGTAAACATTCCTGTTTAGTGGCATTATTCCTTTAACCTACAGCTTTAAAATAAAACATTCCATTAGTTCTAGTAAACATTCCTGTTTAGTGGCATTATTCCTTTAACCTACAGCTTTAAAATAAAACATTCCATTAGTTCTAGTAAACATTCCTGTTTAGTGGCATTATTCCTTTAACCTACAGCTTTAAAATAAAACATTCCATTAGTTCTAGTAAACATTCCTGTTCAGTGGCATTATTCCTTTAATCTACAGCTTTAAAATAAAACATTCCATTAGTTCTAGTAAACATTCCTGTTTAGTGGCATTATTCCTTTAACCTACAGCTTTAAAATAAAACATTCCATTAGTTCTAGTAAACATTCCTGTTTAGTGGCATTATTCCTTTAACCTACAGCTTTAAAATAAAACATTCCATTAGTTCTAGTAAACATTCCTGTTTAGTGGCATTATTCCTTTAACCTACAGCTTTAAAATAAAACATTCCATTAGTTCTAGTAAACATTCCTGTTTAGTGGCATTATTCCTTTAACCTACAGCTTTAAAATAAAACATTCCATTAGTTCTAGTAAACATTCCTGTTTAGTGGCATTATTCCTTTAACCTACAGCTTTAAAATAAAACATTCCATTAGTTCTAGTAAACATTCCTGTTTAGTGGCATTATTCCTTTAACCTACAGCTTTTAAATAAAACATTCCATTAGTTCTAGTAAACATTCCTGTTTAGTGGCATTATTCCTTTAATCTACAGCTTTAAAATAAAACATTCCATTAGTTCTAGTAAACATTCCTGTTTAGTGGCATTATTCCTTTAACCTACAGCTTTAAAATAAAACATTCCATTAGTTCTAGTAAACATTCCTGTTTAGTGGCATTATTCCTTTAATCTACAGCTATAAAATAAAACATTCCATTAGTTCTAGTAAACATTCCTGTTTAGTGGCATTATTCCTTTAACTACAGCTTTAAAATAAAACATTCCATTAGTTCTAGTAAACATTCCTGTTTAGTGGCATTATTCCTTTAACCTACAGCTTTAAAATAAAACATTCCATTAGTTCTAGTAAACATTCCTGTTTAGTGGCATTATTCCTTTAACCTACAGCTTTAAAATAAAACATTCCATTAGTTCTAGTAAACATTCCTGTTTAGTGGCATTATTCCTTTAACCTACAGCTTTAAAATAAAACATTCCATTAGTTCTAGTAAACATTCCTGTTTAGTGGCATTATTCCTTTAATCTACAGCTTTAAAATAAAACATTCCATTAGTTCTAGTAAACATTCCTGTTTAGTGGCATTATTCCTTTAACCTACAGCTTTAAAATAAAACATTCCATTAGTTCTAGTAAACATTCCTGTTTAGTGGCATTATTCCTTTAACCTACAGCTTTAAAATAAAACATTCCATTAGTTCTAGTAAACATTCCTGTTTAGTGGCATTATTCCTTTAACCTACAGCTTTAAAATAAAACATTCCATTAGTTCTAGTAAACATTCCTGTTTAGTGGCATTATTCCTTTAACCTACAGCTTTAAAATAAAACATTCCATTAGTTCTAGTAAACATTCCTGTTTAGTGGCATTATTCCTTTAACCTACAGCTTTAAAATAAAACATTCCATTAGTTCTAGTAAACATTCCTGTTTAGTGGCATTATTCCTTTAATCTACAGCTTTAAAATAAAACATTCCATTAGTTCTAGTAAACATTCCTGTTTAGTGGCATTATTCCTTTAACCTACAGCTTTAAAATAAAACATTCCATTAGTTCTAGTAAACATTCCTGTTTAGTGGCATTATTCCTTTAACCTACAGCTTTAAAATAAAACATTCCATTAGTTCTAGTAAACATTCCTGTTTAGTGGCATTATTCCTTTAACTACAGCTTTAAAATAAAACATTCCATTAGTTCTAGTAAACATTCCTGTTTAGTGGCATTATTCCTTTAACTACAGCTTTAAAATAAAACATTCCATTAGTTCTAGTAAACATTCCTGTTTAGTGGCATTATTCCTTTAACCTCCAGCTTTAAAATAAAACATTCCATTAGTTCTAGTAAACATTCCTGTTTAGTGGCATTATTCCTTTAATCTACAGCTTTAAAATAAAACATTCCATTAGTTCTAGTAAACATTCCTGTTTAGTGGCATTATTCCTTTAATCTACAGCTTTAAAATAAAACATTCCATTAGTTCTAGTAAACATTCCTGTTTAGTGGCATTATTCCTTTAATCTACAGCTTTAAAATAAAACATTCCATTAGTTCTAGTAAACATTCCTGTTTAGTGGCATTATTCCTTTAACTACAGCTTTAAAATAAAACATTCCATTAGTTCTAGTAAACATTCCTGTTTAGTGGCATTATTCCTTTAACCTCCAGCTTTAAAATAAAACATTCCATTAGTTCTAGTAAACATTCCTGTTTAGTGGCATTATTCCTTTAATCTCCAGCTTTAAAATAAAACATTCCATTAGTTCTAGTAAACATTCCTGTTTAGTGGCATTATTCCTTTAATCTCCAGCTTTAAAATAAAACATTCCATTAGTTCTAGTAAACTTTCCTGTTTAGTGGCATTATTCCTTTAACCTACAGCTTTAAAATAAAACATTCCATTAGTTCTAGTAAACATTCCTGTTTAGTGGCATTATTCCTTTAACCTACAGCTTTAAAATAAAACATTCCATTAGTTCTAGTAAACATTCCTGTTTAGTGGCATTATTCCTTTAATCTCCAGCTTTAAAATAAAACATTCCATTAGTTCTAGTAAACATTCCTGTTTAGTGGCATTATTCCTTTAATCTCCAGCTTTAAAATAAAACATTCCATTAGTTCTAGTAAACATTCCTGTTTAGTGGCATTATTCCTTTAACCTACAGCTTTAAAATAAAACATTTTATTAGTTCTAGTAAACATTCCTGTTTAGTGGCATTATTCCTTTAATCTACAGCTTTAAAATAAAACATTTTGTTAGTTCTAGTAAACATTCCTGTTTAGTGGCATTATTCCTTTAACTACAGCTTTAAAATAAAACATTCCATTAGTTCTAGTAAACATTCCTGTTTAGTGGCATTATTCCTTTAATCTACAGCTTTAAAATAAAACATTCCATTAGTTCTAGTAAACATTCCTGTTTAGTGGCATTATTCCTTTAACCTACAGCTTTAAAATAAAACATTCCATTAGTTCTAGTAAACATTCCTGTTTA